>NW_018735060.1:0-42551 GCF_002204515.2 Aedes aegypti | reverse complement strand
TCGATCATTAAAGTCCTATCAATATGATAAGTCAAGCATGATTAACATTTTAATTATTTCCATTGCAAATTTTTGTCCACAATGTTTCACTAATTCTGATAGAATAGTATACAGGAACTTCGATGCTGTTCTTTCTTCCACAAAGCTACACAATATCGGGCTCTTCTTGACTAGCATATCTGAATGTAATTTGCACACATGCTGAAAAATAGATTTTGTGCTTATTTATGATCCATTTTCACAAATTTCACGTCACATTGGATCAGTTTTTCAGAATGTGTTGAAATTACTCACATGATGGTCCAGAAAAGTTCGAATCGTATTCAATTTTGTTTAACTTCGTTGAAGCGTGTAAGATGTTATTTATTAAGTAGTTCACTGAAAAGCGTTTTTGTTTTTGGTGTTGTAAGTAGGCAATGAAGCTCTAATAATACTGAGCTGCTTGCCATAGGTGCTGCTGCGGCAAATGAAATGTAATAACATAGACACATAAGGAATACGTTGTTAACAAAATGTTGCTAACTTCATTACCCAATCGGGACAATGTTGTTTCTAATGATACACTAAAACCTCAATTTACGAAGTCTTTTTTTACGCTACCTCAATTTAAGTCACTTTTTTTACGCAGTGCGTAAATTGAGTTTTGACAATTCTGTGGGAAATCATTGACCTCCGGTTTGGGAAAATCGTTGGAAACCCATACAATATGGGTATTTTTGAAACGGGCACGACTAGGGGATGACGAAAATCGATGTCCGACGCCATTTTGGAATCCAATATGGTGACCTCCGGTTTCAGAAAATCGTTTGAAATTCATGCAATATGGGTATTTTCAGAACGGACACGACGAGGGGATGACGAAAATCGATGTCTGACGCAATTTTTGAATTCAAGATGGCGACCACGTTTGGAGAATATTTTTGACGAAAATCGATGTCTGACGCCATTTTTAAATTAAATTCACCTAAACCTCAATCAACAAAGTCTGTTTTTACGCAAATTCAATAAATGTCACTTGTTTAACGAAGTAAATTCATGAACATCAGTACAGATCAATACATTGATCCATTTGTTTATATTAATGCGTCATTGAAATTTGTAGTGGGCATCGATGATTGTGGCTAAACCGTCTCACGATTGCGAATTAAAGAAAATCACTAGATTTTGCACTGACATTGCTGAAAATATATCAGCATATTTTCTATATGTAAGTGATACTTTTATGAATCAATATTACTTAAGATGACTGAGTTTAATCACTTTGAAATTGCAATCTGGAAAATCAACAAGGCTACCAAACCGAATGACGGGCTACTTAGCCTTAAGAGTTTATATTTTATGCTATAAATAAGTATCATCAATGTACAACTACTTAAGTTTGTAGATACTCAGGTCTATATATCGTGGAGTCCTCGGAAGTACAACAACATCGACACAACTCAATACAACACTTCGTTTGCAAATATGGACAGTAAGAGGCCTTTGCAATATTGAAGAACTATCTATTGATGATTGGTTACGCTTGTATATCCTAATGCCCATATTCGATAGAGATTTTAGAGGACCAAGGACATCCCCACAAATTCATACAATACACCGTTTACCCACAGAAATGATAAGGGGCCTTTGGAGTATTTGAAAACTATCTTCTACTCACTTAGTATGGCCGTAGATCCAAAGGCTTTTATTCAATGGAGTCCTTGGAGCACCAAAAACATCCGTATAAATCAATGAAATATTCCGTTGATTTAAATGAATGGTTAAGAGACTGTGTCATATTAAAAAAAAACTACCTATAGACCATTGATCATGTTTGTAGATTCAAAGGCCTCTATTCAATGAAGTCTTTGGTGGACCTAGGATATCGGTACAAATTATAGCAATACTCATTTCACTGCTACATATAGATAAGGGCCTGTGCCATATCAAAAAAGCATCTATTGATAATTGGTTACGCTTGTAGATCCTAAGACCTATATTCGATATAGATCTTGGAGGACCTAGGACATCCACACAAATTATTACAATACACCGTTTACTCACATGAATGGTAAGGGGCTTGTGGAGTAAATAGAAAGTAACCTCTAATCTCTTATTACGGTCGTAGATCCCAAGGCCTATATTCAATGGAGTCCTTGGAGGACCTAGAACATCCACACAAATTATTGCAATACACCGTTTACTCACATGAATGGTTAGGGGCCTGTGGAGTAATTGAAAAGTAACCTCTAATATCTTATAACGGTCGTAGATCCCAAGGCCTATATTCAATGGAGTCCTTGGAGGACCTAGGACATCCGAACAAATTATTACAATACACCGTTTACTTACATGAATGGTTAGGGGCCTGTTGTGTAATTGAAAAGTAACCTCTAATCTCTTATTACGGTCGTTGATCCCAAGGCCTATATTCAATGGAGTCCTTAGAGGACCTAGGACATCCGCACAAATTATTACAATACACCGTTTACTCACATGAATGGTTAGGGGCCTGTGGAGTAATTGAAAAGTAACCTCTAATCTCTTATTACAGTCGTAGATCCCAAGGTCTATATTCAATGGAGTTCTTGGAGGACCTAGGACGTATATTCAATGGATTCCTTGGAGGACCTAGGACATCGGCACAAATTATAAAAAATACTCATTTTACTACTATGAATATATAAGGGCCTGTGCCATTTCAAAAAAACATCAAAGGATCGCTAAATATGCCAGTGCATTGCAGGTATATATTCCAGGAAGTTTTTGGATGAACTAGAACACATGTTGTACTCACTTAATTACCAAAACTTGGATCTGACAATACAAACGCTACTTAAAAATATAACAATCTTCTAGGGTCCAGTATTGTGAGACATTCTTTTATATAGAAATGATAAATTGGCAAAACCTCGTTTTACGAACTGAGCTCCCTCGTTTTACGCACTGATTCAATTTACGCACCAACTCAATTTGCGCACCCCCGATCTAGTTCGTAAATTGAGGTTACAGTGTACTAATACTGACTTGGCTTGACTTGACTTAATGATACCAATCAGTGCGTATCGTACCTTCGTGCTGTGCGTACACGAATACTCTCTGCTCTTGGAAGTTTTTTTTAAACTACCTAAAGCAATAAAACAGCACTTTTCAGTGCTACAAAAATTAGTTATTTAGGCAACAAGTTGCAAAATAATGATTTTTTCAGCACGAGTTGTACATTTATCCAACGAGGCTCACCGAGTTGGATAAATACAACGAGTGCTGAAAAAATCTAGTTTTGCAACGAGTTGCCTACAACATTTTTTTCCTATTTCGAAAAATGCCATTTCAGCTGAATGAACTCTAAAAGCACAAACAAACATTTCAAGAGAACCCACATGGGCACACAACTATGCGAAGTATCAATTCAGTATTTTTCAATCACGTAGGCTGTGATAGGGGAAGGGGTGGTAAAATGAAAACCTCAAGGAAATTATCTTGTTTCTGATAGAAAAACGAGAAATTTGTATAGTTCTATCGCTTCTTCTTCTTCTTCTTCTTCTTTCTGGCGTTACGTCCCAACTGGGACAAAGCCTGCTTCTCAGATTAGTGTTCTTATGAGCACTTCCACAGTTATTAACTGAGGGCTTTCTTTGCCGATTGACCATTTTTTTGCATATGTATATCGTGTGGCAGGTACGAAGATACTCTATGCCCTGGGAATCGAGAAAATTTCCTTTACGAAAAGATCCTCGACCGGTGGGATTCGAACCCACGACCCTCAGCATGGTCATGCTGAATAGCTGCGCGTTTACCGCTACGGCTATCTGGGCCCCACTCTATCGCACAACATCAAAAATGGGGATGTGATCTATAGCGGCGACGTGGATTCAGACTAAAATAGCTAAATTTTCACATATTTTCATCGCTATCAAAAAGGGATGCAAATGTTCATTTTACCTGCACTATGTGGGCAAAATGAACAGCGGTTGGTGGTAAAACGAACACCATGCAAGAACGTGTGCAAACCAAATATTTCTGAAAATTTTCATTGCCTCACCGAAAATACATCCACTGATGGTTGTAACCCATTCAAAAAAAATTCTAAGGGTATCAGATTTGACATCATATCATAACGATATTTACCTCACTGAAAAACCTTAAGTCTTCCGAGCTAAAAGTTACGTCAATTCTAATTTTCAAACGTGGTTTTCTAAAATCTTTATTCTCGATGATATTTTCACTTCAATTGACCTACGTATCAACTCGAACACTCAGATTTATACTCTAAATCGTCCGTGCGTGATAAAAAAATCATCCAAATCTGTTTTTTCTCGGTAAAAGGCACGGTGTCCATTTAACCACCCCATTTTCATTTTACCACCACTTCCCCTACAGTAGTACCTACCCATGAATGTCACAAGTTTTCACGCTCCCATCGAAATCAGGTAAGACAGCACAAACAGTTGCTGACTACAAAATTTGTGTTTAATTCCAACATTTAATGTTGGATTCCAAATCAGAATCACGTGGTCATTCATAGAGAGAGGGAGCGTTTGGCCAAATGATCACGGTCCATACAAATTTTATAAATTTGTGTATGGACAAAATGACCACGAGGGGGAGGGTGTTTGGCCAGGATTCCCAAAAAACTGATAACGTGGGTTAATGGGACAGCCCCTGTCGGAATCAGATCGCACAACGGATCTAGGAATCAGATGCAATTATATTTGTTCTGCGCGGCATGTGAGGCGAGACGAGTCGAATGAGGGACAATTTGTCGACTCGCTCCCTTTGGATTAACATTAGTCGCCTCACATCACCCGAGGTGAGGAAGGGGCTCGTCTCGACTTACACGCCGTGCAAATAAGCACAAATGGCATGAATGAACTGGGTTGTTCGGTTGATGCCTACCAAAACATTACTGAAAAGTATAACTTTTCAGCACCGAAAAGAGTGCTGAAAAGTAGCACTTTTCAGCACTGTTTTTTCAGTAGGAAAAAAAGGCCGTTATGTTGATCAACTTCTCAATGAAAAGTTGATTGATTTGCAACGGAATTGCAAAATAGTACTTTTCAGTGCTAAAATTAAAAACGGTACTTTTCAGTGCTACTAAAACAGTACTTTTCAGTACTATTTTTTCTACTATTGATCCCTTTACGATCCTTGTTTGGACCCGTGCCTTCGATTTTTCGTTGGACCCGTTGGTGAAAGCTAGCGATGGTAATCCTTATTGGACACCGTCTTGGGAAAAAACCTCTCGAAGGTCACGTCTTCTTTCGTTTATTCATTAAACATGGTATCAACAACTAACAAAAGGAAGGGTGAATCTCTGAATTCACTTCCTTCCAAAAAAGTGGGTTTTAAAACTGTCACTACACGTGGCAAGAATGGAAGAAAGGACGTTTTCCCGGAATTCGAACTTTCTTCCAAGGGTAAAATGGATAATGTTAGTACTTGCACCGAGATGAGCAATCAGTTCGATGCTCTAGACAAATTTTCCGAACACCAAATCGAAGCAGTCTCTATCCCAGGCTCTTTGATTCAAGTGAGGAAGCAAAAAGTGTCGCCTATCGTGGTCAGTTGTTCCGAATTTGGGGGATTTAGCGAGGAGATCTTGAACTCCGTTAGAGGAATCAAGGTCTCCTTCCAAATCGCAAAGAAAGGAGACTGTCGCGTTTAATTTTCCCTAGTCCAAATAATCATTAATCATAATGATTCATTATGAAAAAGAGAACCCAATCTGGCGTTGTTCGGAAAGGGCTTTCTCTCAAGAATATTATTTTGTTCACTTTAACAAAAAAGATCTAAATAATATTAAAGTTTAAGGAAAAGCTAGACTTATGTTCGATGTCCGCGTGACATGGGAACATTTCCAGAAGCAAATTACCAGAACCCCACTTAGTGCCGTCGGTGCCAAAAGTGGGGTCATGGTACAAAAATTTGTCGCATGGATGCTAAATGCATGATTTGCGTAGGTTCATCTTACGCCAAGGACGTCTGTCCAGTGAAGGAAGATACCGAAGTTCATATGCGCCAATTGCGGAGGCAATCATTAGTCTAATTTTTGGAATTGCCCTTCACGCAAAAGAGTCATTGAGGCTCGTGCCAGGCAGATGAACAGTAATATCCGTTACGATTACGGTCGTTTCCGGAATTTGCCTGGTAGAGTATCGAACAATGTTCATTTTTCAGTTAACGATCGCTTGATCAAGAATCATACCCATCAGGAAGATCATAATCATGCTCGTTCACAAACTAATTTTAATCCGTCGGGTAGCCGTTCGAATCTTTCAATTTCGAATGTATCAACCCACGGAAAATTCTTTACCAATATCGCATCAGGTAATTTGAACACCTCCCCTATTCGTACTATGAGTACCCATTCTACTTGTTTCAAATCAAATGGAAAAAAAATTTGGGGTGGGTAATGTCTGTTACATTACCGCGAGGTTGACGTAGAACTACGATGATTAATAATTTGATTTGTCATGTGTATGAATTTGTAAGTGTACTAGTTTTGTGTTGTTATTGACCGGATGAAGTTTTCAGAAGTTAACTCTTTTTGGACTCATTTTGGTAGTCCTAAAAAGAACCATTTGTCTTTCTGTGGTTCCGAAAACCAGTGTTTAGTGTTCCAGGAATAATGCCAGATGATTGAATTTGTTTGTTTGTTCGTTGCTTGGTTGGGTGATCGGTTTCTGGCTCCAGCTGTAGTTCGCCAAACTCCTCCAGTAGATTAGATGTTTGATAGCTCGGGTGCTTCGATCGTTAGAATCGATAGAATCGGTCCAGTGCTTTGGTCTGTAGCAATATCCATTGCATGAGCATTTAGGCTCTGTACATTGATACTCATCAATATGCAGGCTTGGCCGCTATGATCCAGTATTTCACGCAGTTCGTCTCAAAGCGTCACTAATCGATGATTGCCTAAGCGCTGCAGCTCATTCCTTAAGTCAACTATCTTGGGAGAATTACTGCCTTTGGCGTGATGGAACTTGAAAAAAGTAAAGTTTGTCAAAAATAGTCCTTGCAATGAAGTAACCCGCGACAATCCAACATATACCAATTGCTGATCCTGACTTTTGTCATAGTCGTACACGACCTCGGGGAAAGTTACACCTTGCGACTTATGAACAGAAAAAAGCACAGGCACTAACATCGGGAACTGAATGCGTTTGCATTTGATTATGCCGCACAAGTTTGAAAGTAAAATAAAAATTCTCTATACAGGAGTGAAACTGGAATTTCAAAACCAGAGCCTTACGTTTGGCATGAAAATATTTTGAACTCTAATAATCTTTTTGCTGGTTTAACGAAATTCCTTGAATGGCACAAGAGAACGTTGATTTATAAATAGGATGCTAGAGAAAAATTGACGTCATTTGCTTTCCATTCTTCCGCTTGGATCGCATCTCAGCAGGAAATAGATCGTTCTGGCTCTGACCGGGCGTGGCTTCTCAGGCACAGACATCGATAGCGAAGAGCCTCCCCGTTTGTCTTGCTTCGCTCAAAATCAAACTGTCGAGCGAAGCGAGAGAAGATGCCGTCCGAAGCCCAAAGTCATCACCGCTGCCGCCGCCAAGAAGAAGAAGAAGGGGAAGCAGTCCACCAGGAAAATTTGCGGTCGAACTGTGAACACGGTCGGGCAAGTCATTCTCGCTTGTGTGCTTCACCGCTTGTTTGCGTTCACCCCAGCCATCGTCATCGCCGCCATCATCAGATTTCGACTTAAGCCCGGTGATCCACTACCTGTCACTAATGTGCGCCATCCACGCCACGAAACTTTCGGTTCGTCGTATAAGCAAATATGCTCAAATTTATACATTTGAGTTGAGGATCCCCGTTTGACCATGGCAATCAACTGATAACATCCCGCAGTGTTATTTATCTGTAAGAGCATCAAAGCTAACAAAGCCATCGGCCCCTTATTCAGGGCCATCAAATTAGTGGAAAAGAGTTAAAAGAGAAATATTTCCGACTTTATATATGACTAATATTCCTTAAATCAGTTTCACAGCTTCATACAAAATTTCATTTGTCATGAATAATTTAATGACTAAACGTTTTGAGACTGTAATCGCGGACGCTGCTGCAGTGCCGTCGGGGTGAGTGCTCAACATTCCCACACAATTGTAAAATAGAGTGGCATTTCCAGCAGCGTCTTCTGATGTTCCATATTTTATGGGAACACTTTGATTAGGAAAATTATCACATGTTACAAAATTGCGAACATATTTAGAATGCTTTTGATAAGACATTCTCATTGAACAATTGTAATAATTTTTTCACCCATGGATCAGAAATTTACCATCATAATAAAAAAAAAAAACTATTCATTATCAATAGCTCTATTGAATATTTGGTAATGTCAAGCCTTCCAGCAATTCATGTTCGACCAATTTCTCATCCGCATTAGCATTCTCCCGCAATTTTCAAGTAATTCCAAGCCCAACACATTATTGGCACATACCCATTTCCAGATTGGTCATCAGAAAGCGAAGAGCACAAAAAGGGAGGAGCATCATCTGCTATTCTGAGGTTATAATACATGCTTCCTTCGTCGGATTCAGTTTCATTCCCAATTCCGCTTTCGAGCTGGTAAGAGCTCCTCCGAACTTGCTTCAGCGAGAAGTACCTCGCTGCTAGAAATCTGCTGAGCTGTTAATCTTCAAGCTGCCAATCCAGCTTCTGGTTTGTGAAATCGCTCAAGATTTCTAGGTTGACCGATCCGCGCTTCTAATTTCGACTCGTGGTAAACTCGTGGTCACAGCATCCAAGCTCAATCGGCCCTTTTCAGGGCTACTTTACTGATTTATCTATAATGATCTAAATATCGCGGTATACTATAATTTGCGTTCACAATAATTTACCCCTCATAATTACATGAATTTGAGAAATTTACCGCTTGCAGGCACCGTCGGACCGTAATAACACCATACTACTCAGCATTGTATGGTATTTCTAAAAGCATCGTTGATTTATCATATAATGGGGGAACACTTCCTAAATTCTCGCACTATGGAAATTGGAAAAATGTATTAAAAATCTGCGACAGATTTTAAATACTGTTCCAATAAACTGTTTCCTGACCAATTGGTAATGAGCAACTATTGATCTGAAACTTTTCTACAAGTAAGTCTATTGCAAATGTCATAGTATATAAATCAGAACACATTGAACATTGATTCAGAAATATTTAAAAATTTGCACGAAAGCAAAACATGCGTGATTTTAATTTATTGTAAGCTGTTAAAATAATGTTGATATTTCTACTGTCCATACGAACGCGCATGTGAATTTCCAAGATATGTAAATCCCTAACCAAGACATCAACTTCATGTATCTTATCCTAGATTGGTCAATCAGAAGAAGGCGAAGAATACGAAAAGGGAGGAGCATTGTCTGCAATTCATTTAGGAGACTGAAATGTACCTTTGGATTAAAAAATCCCTCTGTAACAACAAACAGGGATTCGGGTTCAGTTTCATGTACACTTCGAGCCTAGTAAAACTCTCGTGATAGAACCACAGTATAGTTAGTAATATTTTTTTAATGTTGCTTACCACATACTTGGCTGATATATCTCTTAATTCATCTCGTAGCATCATAACAATATCTGATTTATCACGAAATATCGACAATACGACAATTTGAGGATGGACCGAGAAACGCTCGCTGCAGTGCCGTTGGGATGCAATAACAGCATAATGCTCATCTGTATACATCCCTTGCCAAGACATCAATTTCATATAGCCTATTTCTCAGATTGTCTATTGCGTTATAGACAACATGTAGAAAAATCAATTCAGATCAATAGTTTGCTCATTACAATTGGTCAAGAAAACAGTTTATGAACAGTATTTAAAATCTGTCGCAATTTTAATACATTTTCCAATTTCCGTACTCGAGAATTTGTGAAGCGGGGGCCATGAATGGTTCCTGGCTGGAAATATTCGTGGGGAGAAGCTCGACCCTTGGCTGCAGGAATTTCATTAACAACTCTTTGTTAAAGCTAAGTATGCTGTTTTGCTCAAGGAAAGTAAAGGAATTCCTTGACTGAATGGTCAAGAAATTTCACTACAGAGAATCTCATTTAAAAAGACATTTTCTTCTCAGCAGCGTACTGTGATCAGAATAAATGTGAATTCCTGGATCATTTTCTGAGAAAGAAATTTTCCACGCATCAAGATAGGCGATTCCTTTTCTGTCTGTCAGTAGCAAAACCAGCCCTTAAAAGCAGAAATTTTCCGAGGAAAATTCTGCTAAAAGTGAACTTTTTCAAAAACAACCTCTTTTTGATTGGAATATTTATTAACAACTCTTTGTCGAGTAAAATCATCCTTAAATAACTCTTTGCTTCCATCGCCAACCAAACCATTTTCATTGAATTGGCTTGTTTAGGGGTAAATCCTGTTTTTTTACATATTCTGATTCTTCGTTAATAACTGAGCCAGAATCCAAAGTTTCATAATTTTCCGTGCCCTGGAACTATTTTTAAAACAAGTTTGAATTAGTATGGAAATCGCGTTTGAATCACCCCTCGGAAAGTTTTACTTCCGGACGAGCTGTCATTATGGTAAATTGAAATGTCATTGAGTCGACGGAATGAAATCTTTTTTAATCATTTACTATATCAAAATTAAGATATTGAAGCGCAATAAAATCGTGTTACACTTAGAAAAATGTGCTCTTTCGAACAAGCTACAAGTAACTGTGAATTTTTCATCACTAAACAACCCAATTCATCAAGTACAAGAATATGAATGGTAAGGAGAGGCAGATGGTGTATATTTCGCTGGCGTTAGTTTCCAACAGGTCGCCGGTTGGCGCTGACTACTAATCCGTCCACTGAATGTTTTTCAGTTTTTGCTTTCGCTTCGTTTCGCTTCGTCACTCCGTTCGCTACTCGCACGCGATTGTTTATTGCTTTCGCGCTATTTTCGTTGAACTCTTTTGATTTTTCATGCAAAATGACCAACTTTGAAAAAATATATCTCAGTTATTTATGGACCGATTTTCACAGAATATCAGACATAGCTTAAATTTTAACATATATTATTGAGTGATTTTTCCAATCATACGTTGAAAAGCAGTAACGGTTTGACTAAAGTGGATTTTTGTGACGATTTTTTTTATAATTGACATAACTAAACATATTGAAGAATAGCTTCATGGTATCTTCAGCAAAGTTTGTAGATTTGACGAGATGAATTAGTTTGCTGAAGACAGTTTTTGTGTAAGGCTATGAGATTTTAAGATAAAAAGTTTTGAATTTTTCGTCGAAAAATTACAGTTTAGTCAAACCGTTATTAACTTATAAACTTGTGATTTGGAAAAATTATTCAAAAATATATGTTAAAACTCAAGTTACATCTGATGTTCTGTGAAAGTTTCTTTCGAAAATCATTTCCATAAATACACTGAGATCTAACTTACCAAGTTGGTCATTTGTATGGAAAATCGAAAAAGTTGCAAATGCATGTGAATAAGTTGGGGCCTTCCTTAGCCGAGTGGTTAGAGTCCGCGGCTACAAAGCAAAAGCCATGCTGAAGGTGTCTGGGTTCGATTCCCGGTCGGTTCAGGATCTTTTCGGTAATGGAAATTTTCTTGACTTCCCTGGGCATAGAGTATAATCGTACCTGCCACACGATATACGAATGCAAAAATGGAAACTTTGCAAGAAAGCTCTCAGTTAATAACTGTGGAAGTGTCATAAGAACACTAAGCTGAGAAGCAGGGCTCTGTCCCAGTGAGGACGTTAATGCCAAGAAGAAAGAAATAAGAAGATGTGAATAAGTTCTCAGTTTATTCGCAAACCAGCTAAATATTTCATGGGTGCACACAGCATAGGGTAGCGGATCACAGGGATTTAGTGAAATCTGGAAACGTAGCTCAATTTTGAAATCCCTTGAGCGATTTCACAAAACGAGATTCTGGATTAAACAGCTCAGCAGGCTTCTAGCAGCGAGGTACTTCTCGCTAAGCAAGAGCTCTTACAGCTCGAAAGCGGAATGGAATGAAACTGTAATCCAACGAAGGCAGCATGTTTTTATAACCTTGGAATAGCAGATGATGCTCCTCCCTTTTGTGCTCTTCGCTTTCTGATCGACCAATCTGGGAATGGGTATGTGCCAATAAGCTGTTGGGCTTGGAATTACTTGAAAATTGTAGAGAATACTAATACGTGAGAAATTGGTTCGAACATGAATTGTTGGAATGATTGGCATTCGCCTAATATTCAATAAGCTATGATAATTCAATAGTTTTTCTTTATTATGACGGTAAAATTTCGGATCCATGTGGTGCCAAAATTATTACAATTGATTCAATGAGAATGTCTTATCAAAAGCATTCTTAATATGTCGCAATTTGGTTACATGGGATAATTTTCCTAATCAAGTCCTTCCCATAAAATTATGGAACACAAAGGCCGCTGTTGGAAATGCCACTCTGATTTTACAATCGTTGTGACATGTTTGAGACTCACCCCTGCGGCCACTGCGGGCAGCGACCGGCGAGTACGAATCCTCAAATGGTTGAGGGGTCATAAAATTATTCATGAACAAATGATAATTTTGTATTTGAAAGCCCGTGAAATGATTTTAGGAATATTTAGAAGTTAGAAATAAGTCCAGCGAAATATTTCCTCTTTTAACTCTTTTCCACAAATTTGATGGCTCTGAAAAGAACCGATGGCTTTGTTAGCTTCGATGTTGTTACGAATAAATTACACTGCTCGGACCAGCAAAACTCAGGGGGCTTCTGGTATTTGCTCCTAACGGGATTACTTCTTGACCACCAATGATGATTTCATCACGAGTCGAAATTTTGAAGCGCGGGTCAACAGCTCCTCGGCCGATGAAATTTGCGGCGGCGATGACGATGGCTGGGTGAACGCAAACAAGCGGTGAACCACAAAGCGAGAATAACTCGCCCGACCGTGTTCACAGTTCGACCGCACATTCACCTGTGGACTGCTTCCTCTTCTTTTTCTAGGCGGCGGCAGCGGTGATGGCTTTAGCTTCGGACGGCATCTTCTCTCGCTCGCTCGATAGTTTGATTTGAGCGAAGCAAGACAAACGGTGGCGTCCTTCGCTATCGATGTCTGTGCCTGAGAAAGCACGCCCGGTCAGAGCAAGCCGATCTGGTGCCCTGCTGTGATGCGAGCCAATACTGAGAGTGGAAAAGCAAATGACGTCAAATTTTTTCTAGCCACCCCTATTTATAGATTTGCTTGAAATCAACGTTCTATTTTAAAACCAGTTATTGAAACTATTTGGACAGGTATTTAGGATTCAGTAAGTAAACGACATGAAGCTTTGATGTCTTATCTTTCGATTGAGGTGCTAATCAAGAAATTTCGTTAAGCCAGCGAGAAGTTATAAACGTTTTCAAAATATTTCATGCCAAGCGTAACGCTCTTGTTTTGAAATTCCAATTTCACTCCTGTATAGAGAAGAAAGACGTACTTCTACGTCAAAAAAACCCTGCCGACCGGACAGTATCGACATTCTGAAAATCCAACAATCCCATATTCTCACCTATGTCGGAAACAGGATGGAATCTGTGGGATATTTCATACAGTGGGCAGCGGAAGTCCTATCGACCGCCATAGTTATTTCTAACGCAACTTCAGTGGAGGATAGCCAAGAGACCATTTCGACATTGATACCGTGCCAGCGGCCTTAGTCTACAAAGAACGAAATCACTTCTACTTCCCATACTCGGACAACTTCGAGTTGATCGAACCTGTTCACCTAAACGAATCCCTGTTCAGATGGGTCAATGAAGAGCGGTTCACGACATTCCCGAAGGTAACCGGAGCAATATTCACCACATCCTACAAACTAAGAAGTACCTCGTGCTGGCCGTGGTGGAAGAGAACAAGCTGAGCGAGATTGCCGCCCATGAGCAGGAGTTCCGCGATATGGTGGAGATATTCGTCCACAAGAACAAACACAAGTATCACAGTCGCTTCCAGTTCGGTTGGGTGGGAACACCCGATCTGGCACACTCCATAGCCATGGATAAACTAGCCACGCCGCATTTGATAGTGCTGAATGCTAGCACCAACGAGCACCACATACCGGAGGACGATCCTCTACAGTTGACCCCGGAGGCTATCGAACTATTCTTGGATAGTATTCATAATCAGACCGCTCCGGCCTTCGGCGGAAACTCGCTTCCGGTGCGGATCTATCGGGCCTGGTTCGAAGCCAAGCACTCGCTGTACGAGATGTGGATGGGCAATCCGGTGCTGACCTCAGTTCTGTTCGGCCTTCCCTTGGGCTTCCTCTCGTTGATACTGTACTCGATCTGCTGTGCGGACATCCTGGACGCCGAGGAAGAAGAGGAGGAACCCAAACACGAAAAAAAGGAGTAAGCTGTTCCGGGACTCGGTGTCATCCCTGCTTTGGAGCATAGTATTGGTAGTGACATGAGCATAGTAACTAGCCAGGAGGATTGCAATTCCCAAATGTGAAGTAAAAATTGAATCCGTGATTATAGACGATGATCTGAAACTCTTGATCCGCCTTAAAAACGTGAGGAGCAGGCAATTTCAACGCACTCGCGATCCTGCTATGAAGATTATATGGCAGGATTTGCAGAAAGAAATCAAGAAACGTTTTGCAGATTTAAGAAACAAAAATTTTGAAAATAAAATTTCTCAATTGGACCCTCAAAGCCCTTTTGGAAATTACCTAAAATTTTGAAAAAACCTCAGAAGCCAAAACCGGCATTGAAAGAGGAAAACAAATTATTACTAACCGATTGCGAAAAAGCTCAGAAACTTGCTATGCAGTTTGAAAGTGCGCACAATTTTTATTTAGGACTTTCTAGTCCAATTGAAAATTAAGTTACTCAGGACTTCGAAAATATTCTCAATCAAGAGAACGTTTTTGAAAATGCCTGGGAGACTGATTTGGAAGAAGTGAGAACTATTATTAAAAAAATCAAAAATATGAAAGCTCCTGGCGATGATGGAATTTTCTACATCCTCATCAAGAAACTTCCAGAAAGTAGCTTATCATTTTTAGTTGATATATTCAACAAATGTTTTCAATTACCATATTTTCCTGACAAATGGAAAAATGCTAAGGTAGTTCCAATTTTAAAACCAGACAAAAATCCTGCAGAAGCTTCTAGCTATCGTCCAATCAGTTTGCTTTCCTCCATCAGTAAACTTTTTGAAAAGGTTATTTTGAACAGAATGATGGCCCACATCAACGAAAATTCAATTTTTGCCAATGATCAGTTCGGATTCCACCTTGAACATTCGACACTCACCAACTTTTACGTGTAACAAATTTTATCCGTACCAACAAATCTGAGGCTACTCTACTGGTCTTTCTCTCTAGACATAGAAAAAACATTCGACAGTGTTGGCATGAAAGTTTGATTTTAAATTTACCCCTCTACCGGCAGCATCATTTTTTACCGCAAAATTAAAAAATCATATCGTTATAACTTTTTTGTTTTTCAATATTTTTGCACCGTATTTTCACAAGTTCTCGAAAAGCTCTTCTAGTTTTAGGATCTGCGTTGATATTGAATCATTGGTCATCTGGTTTTGAAGATATTCCAAAATTACTTGGGGGACCGACCCGTAACCAGAACCCTCGTTGATTTCTTAGGCTATCAGAATTTTAATCGTACTCGGATATTCACTCTTCGGAACAATACATTAATGAGAGTATGTTGTGAAAAAATGAAGCAATTTTGGTGCAACCGTCTTTAAGTAACGAGCATTTAGGTTTCTGGAACCACGCTGGCCAAAGAAAAATCTCATAAAACAACACATCGTAATTTTCAGATATCTCCAAGAATTCTTGATTGATTGTATGATTTTTTCAGGGTAGCTCCTTATTACCTGGCATAATAAAGCCCACATTTTATTTTTTTGATAAATTGATCACAAACAACATGGCCGCCAAAGACATTTTATATGGAGAATGTCGTCCTCCAAGGAACATCGGAATACTTTAAAACCAGATTACCCATTATTAACATCGATGCAGATCCCTAAACTAGAAGAGTTGTTTGAAGAACTTGTGAAAAAATGGTGCAAAAATATTGAAAAACAAAAAAGTTATAACGATTTGAATATTTATTTTGCGGTAAGAAATGAAGCTGCCGGTAGAGGGGATAAAAAACGTTAATTTTCCAACATACATTGTTAGAATAATTCAAAGTTATCTGTCAAACCGTACACTTCAGGTTAATTATCAGAACTCCAGATCTGAAAGACTTCCTGTAAGAGCTGGTGTTCCTCAAAGCAGCATTTTGGGACCAATATTATACAATATTTTCACATCTGACTTACCTGAGTTACGTCAGGGATGTCAAAAATCCTTGTTTGCGGATGACACAGGCCACTCCGCCAAAGGACGGAGCCTGCGTCTCATCTGTAGTCGATTGCAAAAAAGTTTGGATATTTTTTCCTCATACTTGCAGAAATGGAAGATTTTTTCATGTTCTTCCAAAACTCAACTAATAATATTCCCACACAAACCAAAAGCTCTTCATTTGAAACCTTCAAGTAGACATGTTGTCACGATGAGAGGAGTTCCAATAAATTGGTCAGATGAAGTTAAGTAACTAGAACTCATACTAGATAAAAATTTAGATAAAAACTTTCAAAAATCACGTTGAGGGCAATTCAAATGTAACATATATATAAAATTTCTATATCCACTTATTAACAGAAAATCGAAACTTTGTCTTAAGAACAAGCTTTTGATCTTCAAACATATTTTCAGGCCAGCCATGTTGTAAGCTGTACCAATACGGACTAGCTGTTGTAATACCAAGAAGAAAGCTCTGCAGAGAATTCAAAATAAAATTTTGAAAATGATTCTGAAGCTTCCTCCCTGGTATAGTACCAATGAGTTACATAGAATATCCAATGTTGAACCATTGGAACAAATCTATATAAATAAAAATGGAGTGGTGTTTGTATGTCACGAAATAACTTCAGAACGGGACACCCGATTTGCACAATTCTTTCACTGTTGTCTTCTTGAAGGGCTCCGACGTGTTCGTGTGACGAAAAAGTTTATGGAAGTTGTGGGAAAGTTTGGTATAACAGGGGAATACTAATATGTCAAGTTGTGTGAGAGGTTCCATTACATTTTTCAACAGCCTACTTGATGGCAAGACGAAGTTTGCCGGGACCACTAGTGTCAAATAAAACAATTAATAATTTCAGGCAACAATCGTTACAATCTTCTATTGCCACGATTAATGCGTTATATGTTTAGGTAAAGTTCTTCTTCTTCTTCTTGGCATTAACGTCCCCACTGGGACAGAGCCGGCTACTCAGCTTAGTGTTCTTATGAGCACTTCCACAGTTATTAACTGAGAGCTTTCTTTGCCAAAGTTGCCATTTTCGCATTCGTATATCGTGTGGCAGGTACGATGATAGTCTATGCCCAGGGAAGTCAAGAAAATTTCCATTACGAAAAGATCCTGGACCGACTGGGAATCGAACCCAGACACTTTCAGCATGGCTTTGCTTTGTAGCCGCGGACTCTAACCACAAGGCTAAGGTAGGCTAAGGTAAAGTTAGGTTAAGTAAATTGAAAACGTTATTTTTTTTCTCTTATAAGCAGGTGAAATCAACTCACCTGTAAAAAAAACTGAACTGCAACGGCAAATGTAATATGTTGTTAACAAAATGGTAAATAAAATCTTGAATTTATTTTACCAAATTAGGATGATAACACAGAACACCTAGATATAAGAAATGAATGTACTGTTTGGAATGATACTAATAAAGAAATTAAAAGAAAAAAAAAAACTTTTTTTGTTTCTGTGCACTAGTCGATTGAAATTAAAAGGTCTATCCCGGGACATAGAAGGCTTATGGAATTAACGCAACAAAAATATTACAGCACACGTGTTGCCAAACGGTAATTAATAGTTTCTATGATGAAACACTGTTTAACATTGCAAAACATTGAGTATTGCTCATAAATTCAATTATTCAAACTAATATCACCCACCCATGCAGCCAGAAGGCAAATACGTACGAGCAAAACTTATCCGGTTGTCACTCGAAACCATAAACAGCTTGTAACTTCCCTGGGCAAACAATGCGAACCCGATATGATTTCCCGACAATCAAGGCAACAGAACCCCCAGCAAACGGCATCCGGGTTTCCTCTAAGAAGGCATGCTTGATATCCCAACGACCAATCCCAGTAACAGAACTAACTTACAAGTTCTGGATCCGAGGTCCCAAGGGGCGGTTAAAAACTAGAGCAGCCGCTCGGCACCGCTTCAGTTCAAATCGTATCGCGCGGGAGTTAAGTTAGACAAGACAAGTAAGCCGTTCCGTTGCCCTAACTTGGCCCTGAGAAGAAATTTGCCCACCGTGTGAGAAACGCCAGAGGCTTTATGGTGATCCAGCCGGAGCTTGGGCGTGTCACTTCACATTTCTAAACTAACCGAGAACAAATCACGCGCGCGCACTTGCACTGGGGTGGTCAAGATCAACTTTGCGATCCGAGGGAATTCTTGCTTGGAGCTAGTAGGAAATTGCGTTGGCGTGAGAAAGCGGCTTAAGCCACGCGGATCAAGTCAGTGTATGTGATTTATCGAGTCAAGCTTAGTGCGATAGTGGAGAAATTAATTGAGGCCTGTCAACTTTGTGCGTGCCATTGGAGGATTTTGCCGCTGGAAGCTTGTTGTGCTGATTTGTCTTCGATATTCGGATTAGGAGTGGTGATTGATTCTCGAAAATGGGACTTCTCGATTCGAAGGTCTGGTTCGTGACCCAAGTGCTGGCAGCTGTGCCGCTGGTCTACAGTGGGCGTAAGTATGTTTGATTATGAACGGGTAACGTGTGCAGAACGGCAGAGCTATATTATTTTATTTCAAGAGATGTGATTAGCATATTTAGTTTTCTATACTCTCTCGTCAGGATATTTTTTGGACGGTTGCAATTTGGACATAGTCAATCCAAGTAATAATTACAATACATATTGGTTTTACTTGAATTTATTAGAATTTAATTGCAGCATTAATTAAAACATACTGTTTTCTAACGGTTTTATATATAGGAAGATTTTGAAGAACACTTGCAGTTATCAATTGAACCTTTCTTTAAAACTATTTGTATACTTGTTGGTTTTGTGGAAGATACTTTTTTATTGATTTTTTTTGTATAACAAAAACAATTATTGTAACCGTTTTCAATTTCGTAATCGTATTCTAATGTCGCAGGTAACTTTCCAAAATGATTTATTTGTTCAATCAAAATCGGATTCTTGTAGACTAACATAGACGTCAGACTCCTTCTCGTTAGATGCGGTAGATCGTATAGGATTTTTTTTTGCTTGTTTCGGTAATATCTGTAAACTGACTATAGTGTCTTCACGAGATTCTTAGATTCTTAGTTAAAACTTTTAACTTGAATTGGACAAATTGTAACGCTATTTCAATATGTTCAAAAATCGACCATTATCGATTACATTGTTATACATTCGAGAGAATTACTTAAAAGCGCCTAATATTCACCTCAATTTTTGTTTTCGTTCGAAAGGGCTTTCGATCGAAAACCGTTTAGCATCCATAAAATGTTGGCAGAAAAATCTGAAAACCACCCAAAATCAATGAAACAGTCATTCAAGTCATCCTGCAAAAATTTGGGTGCTGAGTGCAATAGGGTTCAGTTTTTCGCGTCACTGGAATGATATTTAGCTTTTGTGAAATGAGCGTGCTTATTAAAATAACTACACACTAAGCTCTTACGGTGAATTTCACCGTAATCTCAACAGCTGAACAGTTCGGTGAAATAAAACACCGTAATCCTCGTCGGAATTTACCGGATTCCGGTGATTTTTTACATAGGAGAAGGTATCGACCGTGATTGTTTTATTTTATTTTGTTTACGGCTATAGCGGTCATGCGACTCAAAGCTAAAGGGAGTCTATAGAAGCAAATGATGGAAACGAATAGGTGCATAGGCGTCGCAAGGGAGCGACAAGATTGAAAATTTTTAATTAGGTGGTGAAAATTGAGCAAGCCATTTTAAAGTCAGTAAGCATCGAAGCGTCCTGTATTTTGCCTAGCTTCTCTACTGGAAAAGGGTTGGCTCAAAGCTTTGAGCTTTGCTACCAACACAGGCAAAATACAGGAGGCTTCAATGTGCTCTTATACTGACGGCAATCAACCGAACGGTTCTATCGATCGATGACTGATATTGGGAATTAACACGCAGTCAAAGATGGTTTGTCTTTATCATGTGTGCTCTTCCCGCCAGTCACCACATGATCCTATTAGAACTGCATTGATTTTTTACCGAATACTGTAAAAATTTACCGTACTCCGTTAATTTATTTTACCGAACTGTTCAGCTGATGAGATTTCACAGGAATCCGTAAAATAATTTAAGTGTGTACAGATGCTCTATCAAGGTTGAATGATCAGTTTGGTGAGCTCGTTTCATGCTTTCATGTTAAATGTACTAGGTATTATTCAACGTATTTTATCACGCTAACTGTGAGAATGTTACTTTAATTAATTGATGTTATAAAATATGAACAGTTCGTCACTGTTAGTGTCGACAAAGACTCTTGTACTTCAATATTGAAAATCTCATACTGTTGGGCAGGATCGTGGTTTCCGGCGGGACACACTCTGGGTTCACAATAGGACACAATGCACTACTCCACTTAGGCAAGGCTTGGGCACTCAAGATCACCAGAGTCTATTAAAACTTATTTTTGAGTTAGGAACACTTCTTAATGTAATGACCTTTATTCTTCGGAGGTTGAACTTTTACTGACTGACTTTATCACAAATTCATCGTCTATTTATCCTACGTTGTGTATAACATATGTATTGCGCAATTCAATTTTAATACTGCACTTGCATGCAAATTTGTAGCATAATGCTTATGACTGACAGCACTGCCTGTTTTTGGGTCATGATCAGTTTGAGAACTGTCACATACCTTTCCTTTTTCCTGATTTTTAACATTTAAAAAAATTACCTTTGCATGGTTCGACGCTAAAAGTGTCGACTAACATATATTCACGTTGTCTTTAGAGTACTGATAAGTGATTTTTTGAACTGAGGTTGTTTTGTGATTCATCATCACGAATCAAGGTGAATCTTGATCATGCATCTGTGGTCTCTCCCCACTGAAAAAAACCCTTCCCATGACAACCATGGAGATGCAGAGGTGATATCGGTATCTAGTAACAATGGATGTCACACTAACATTTCTTTCCTTCACCGATGACCGTAAGGACGTGGCCTGTGCCGCTATTTACTTTTTAATGTTTGGAGTTCTCGAAAGTGTACATTGAAGATGGAACGCTACTCCCAAGCAACATCTCGTGGTTCCTTGTACAACTTCGATTATTCTAGTAAATCACGGAGTAGCAACTACGAATTTTAAGGTCATCAATGCTTATTAGAGTGATGCAAATTCTGAAATTTTGGCTCCCCTATGCTCAAACGATTTGTATTATAGTAAATAGCATCCTCCCAAAGTTTGAAATGATTCGGAAGAAATTTGACTGTGCCCACGCCATTTAAAATTTACATGGACATTACTATGGAAAACGCCAACATGTTGTGTTAAGCCCTCTACCTACTCGTAATAATATTTTATGGAAAAGTGAACAAACTCTTCTCATATTAAATCTTTTTATTTACAACTTTGCCCAAGACCACATTTTGATTGGACGTCAGGATAAATTGCTATTTAAATCATAAAGTGGGTTTGCATTTTGCATCCTTAACCAACTGCTCGGCAGGCAACAGTGATGCAAAATTTCAAATTTCAGCTCCCAAATGCTTAAACGATTATAATTATGGTAAATAGCTGGGGGCACCGATACTACACACGAAATTGGATACAATTGTTTTCCAAATTGCAAGATAGCTCCAGTTTGCCAACGACAATCAAGGCAGGCTTAGTGAAAATTGCTAGTTTTCATTTGTTGTGTACCTTCGATCTTTCAGGACAAACATTGAAAAAGGGCCACAGTTTTCTATGCGTTTAATTTTCAGTTTTAAAGAAAACTGTAAAAAGAGCCTCATTCCAATACGTTACATTCAATTAGAATGAACGGTGCTCTCGTGACGTTACTTTTTAATGTGCATGAATTGATTCTAATTCGATTTTTGCTTCTTTTGATGAAATGCAAAAATATGCTTAGGCTAATTACGCGCTTTTATCATGTTTGTCCATTGTTTAAGATCCGGGCTCACAGTGACAGTTCGTGACAGCAAAATCTCGGCTCACTGTGACGTAGAGAAATTTTGTATTGGTTTCTCCCTCCCAGGTAAATAGCATCCTTCCAAAGATTGAAGTGATTCGGAAGAAATTTGACTGTGCACAAGCCCTTTGAAGTTTATATGGAGATTACTGTGGAAAACGCCAATCTTTTGTGTTCCGTCCTCTATCTCTTCGTCATATTTTTTTTTGGAAAAGTGAACAAATTCTTCTAATGTGAAATCCTCCCAGCTTACAACTTTGCCGAAGACCACATTTTGATTGGACGTAAGGATAATTTGTTATTATTGATATCAAAGACTATATCATGCTTGAAGCTGGGAAATTTCCGCATGAAATGAGTGTGCTCACTTTTCCACAGATCATTATGACGAGCAGTTAGCGGACTGAACACAAAAAGTTTGCCTTTTCCATAGTAATTTCCATACAAACTTCAAATAGCGTGTGCTCAACCAAATTTCTTCCGAATCACTTCAAATTTTGGGGGGATCATTTTCATCATAATTGACATCGTTTAAGCATAGGGAGCAAAAACTTCAAAATTTGCATCAGTCTATTGGCCATCCCTCTATTGGTGGGTTTTGAAAGCTCCTGTAGCGTGGATGGTGGATGATAGCGTAATACCAGGTCCGTCCCACTCGAGCTCAGATTTTGTACCACTTCTAGTACTGCATTTGGTCCCTCCGTGATGCAAACGGTACCCAAGTTTGACAGATCGCAGTACACTTTTCACGGCATTCTAGATCACCTTATGAGCCATACAATTTTGGGCAATTGCAAGGGACATGGAGGTCTCTATTTGTCTCTGGTAATACGGTGGACTATTCTGCTACGGCCTAACACTGACGGAGAAAACTGCATCGGCCCGTACTGAGAGGATAGATCAACGCTGGACAGAAAATAAAACGAAATACTACATGTACTGTAATTCCACATAAATTCACGATAAAATTACAATCAAAATCCCAAAAACACTGAACTAATACATACTACAGAATGCGTGGACTTCTAATTAATCGGCAAGTACCCTTTTCTGTCGACACTTTTTGACGTACTCTTACTGATTAATTGTACTGGTGCTCATGAAGATCATGCTTATTATATTACAACTTCATATAGATTGCAAACCCAAGTAATTTATATCAAATTTTGATAACTGTTTTGTTTTAAAATGATCGTCAATCTTGCCTTGTTGAAGTGCATGACCTGGAAGCTGTGAATTTTGTTTTGACGTTTGTTCCGTCATGTCGATATATAGCCACGCAGTTAAAATTTTGTCATACGGCATACGTGCTCTGGTTTTGCAGTTGCTTCTTGCTTCCGTTTTTGTTCGGGGCCTAATTATCTACAGCGACTTACACCTTATTTATTAGACGAAGTGTATATGTGCCAAAATTATCGCACAAAAAGAAAATTCGCGGAACATTAAAGAAAAGTGTTTTGTTTCAAAACATTTCATGAGGATTTGAATTTCGTATCGTCGTTACGGAATATTTCAATTATTTGTTTCGTTTCGCTAAAACCAGTGTTGAAAATTCCGCATATCGTTTCGTTTCGTAACGCTATGGAAGAAACGCATATCGCAAAACCTTATTCTATAGATATGGCTTATTTGAATAAGCTTCTAGGTACATTATCGGACATAAAAAATCACCAAACACGTTTTCCCAACCAGTAGTTCTTCAAATCTACGCCAACCCAATCACAAACCTTTTACAAGACTAAAGATGCTCATAATAATAATAAAACGGTGTTGGAGAGAAAATTACAAATACCTCCAACCTTGTAATCAACGTTAACGTTGTTAACGTTGTTAACGTTAATCAACGATTAACGCCGTTTCGTTAATTCGTTGACGTTAACCTGTAACGGTTAACGAAGCTTGCGTTGATTGCGTTGAAAAACAATTTAACATATTAGTATCATTGAAAACATTACATTCATTTCTTATATCTAGGTGTTCTGTGTTATTAGACAACACTATCATCCTAATTTGGTAAAACAAATCTAAGATTTTATTAACATTTTGTTAACAACATATTACATTTCATTTGCCGTAGCAGTTCAGATTTTTTACAGGTGAGTTGATTTCACCTGCTTATAAGAGAAAAAAAAACGCTTTGAATTTACTTAACCTAACTTAACCTAAACATATAACGCATTAATCGTTGCAATAGAAGATTGTAACGATTTTTGCCTGAAATTAAATTATTTTATTTGACACTAGTGGTCCCGGCAAACTTCGTCTTGCCATCAAGTAGGCTGATGAAAACCGCTACGAATCGTCCCATATAAAATGACAGTTCCGTCCACTGTCGTTTTTCCGGTTTTCCCGGTAAATGTTTTGGAACTTTTTATACACACAAACACGTCGGAACCCTTGACGAACAAAATGGAGAAAGAATCATCCAAATCCGCTAACCCGTTCGTAAGCCATTTCGTGACATACAAACACCATTCCATTTTTATTTATAAAGATTTGTTCCAATGTTTCAACATTGGATATTCTATGTAACTCATTGTACTATACCAGGGAGGAAGCTTCAGAATCATTTTCAAAATTTAATTTTGAATTCTTTGCAGAGCTCTCTTCTTGGTATTACAACAGCTAGTCCGTATTGGTACAGCTTACAACAATGGCTGGCCTGAAAATATGTTTGAATATCAAAAGCTTGTTCTTAAGACAAAGTTTTGATTTTCTATTAATAAGGGGATAGAGACATATTACATATTTATTACATTTGGCTTGAAATGTCCTCAATATGATTTTGGAAAGTTAAATTCTTATCTACAATCAGCCCTAGATACTTAACTTCATCTGACCAATTTATTGGAACCACCTCTCATCGTGACAATATGTATACTTGAAGGTTTCAATAAGAGCTTTTGGTTTATGTGGGAATATTATTAGTTGAGTTTTGGAAGCATTAGGAGAAATCTTCCATTTTTGCAGTATGAAGAAAAAATATCCAAACTTTTTTGCAATCGACTACAGATGACACGCAGGCTTCGACCTTTGGCGGAGAGCCTGTGTCATCCGCAAACAAAGATTTTTGAAATCCCTGAGGTAACTCAGGTAAGTCAGATGTGAAAATATTGTATAATATTGGTCCTAAATGCTGCTTGTGGAACACCAGCTCTTACAGGAAGTCTTTCAGACTTGGAGTTCTGATAATTAACCTGAAGTGTACGATTTGACAGATAACTTTGAATTATTCTAACAATGTATGTTGGAAAATTAAAGTTTTTTAATTTTACAATCAAACCTTCATGCCAAACACTGTCGAATGCTTTTTCTATGTCTAGAAGAGCAAGACCAGTAGAATAGCCTTCAGATTTGTTGGAACGGATCAAATTTGTCACGCGTAAAAGTTGATGAGTGGTCGAATGTCCATGGCGGAATCCAACTGTTCATTGGCAAAAATTGAATTTTCGTTGATGTGGACCATCATTCTGTTCAAAATTACCTTTTCAAAAAGTTTACTGATGGAGGAAAGCAAACTGATTGGACGATAGCTAGAAGCTTCTGCAGGATTTTTGTTTGGTTTTAAAATTGGAACAACCTTAGCATTTTTCCATTTGTCAGGAAAATATGCTAATTGAAAACATTTGTTAAATATATCAACTAAAAATGATAAGCTACTTTCTGGAAGTTCTTGATGAGGATGTAGAAAATTCCCTCATCGCCAGGAGCTTTCATATTTTGAATTTTTTAATAATAGTTCTCATTCTTCCAAATCAGTCTCCCAGCATTTCGAAAACGTCTCTTGATTGAGAATATTTTCGAAGTCTTGAGTAACTTGATTTTCAATTGGACCAATAAGTCCTAAATTAAAATTGTGCGCACTTTCAAACTGCATTCAATATGCATTGTCAATATCAAGTTTAGTTTCTAAAGAAATGTTAACATCAAGATTAGAGTCAACATACGTTTCATATATATTCCAGTCGGCTCGAAAATAATTGAAAGTGGAGCTGATAGATTGAGAATCGCTTCTTGGGATATTTGAAATAAAACAGGGACATGATCAGAATCAAAATCAGCATGAGTAACTAATTGGCTACAAAGATGACTAGAGTCGGTTAAGACCAAGTCAATCGTAGATGGATTTCTAGAAGAGGAAAACATGTAGGGCTATCAGGGTATTGAATTGAGAAATATCCTGAAGAGCACTCATCAAATAAAATTCTGCCGTTGGAATTACTTTGAGAATTATTCCATGACCGATGTTTGGCATTAAAGTCACCAATGACAAAAAATTTTGACTTATTGCGAGTCAATTTTCGCAAATCAGTTTGGAGCAAATTAACTTGCTGTCCAGAGCATTGAAAAGGCAAATAGGCAGCTATGAAAGTATATTTACCAAGCTGTGTTTCAACAGAAACACCTAAAGTTTCAAAAACTTTAGTTTCAAATGATGAAAACAGTTGATGTTTTATACGCCTATGAATGATGATTGCAACTCCCCCACATGCCCCATCAAGTCGATCATTACGATAAACAAAAAAATTTGGGGTGGGTAATGTCTGTTACATTACGCGAGGTTGACGTAGAACTACGATGATTAATAATTTGATTTGTCATGTGTATGAATTTGTAAGTGTACTAGTTTTGTGTTGTTATTGACCGGATGAAGTTTTCAGAAGTTAACTCTTTTTGGACTCATTTTGGTAGTCCTAAAAAGAACCATTTGTCTTTCTGTGGTTCCGAAAACCAGTGTTTAGTGTTCCAGGAATAATGCCAGATGATTGAATTTGTTTGTTTGGTCGTTGCTTGGTTGGGTGATCGGTTTCTGGCTCCAGCTGTAGTTCGCCAAACACCTCCAGTAGATTAGATGTTTGATAGCTCGGGTGCTTCGATCGTTAGAATCGATAGAATCGGTCCAGTGCTTTGGTCTGTAGCAATATCCATTGCATGAGCATTTAGGCTCTGTACATTGATACTCATCATATGCAGGCTTGGCCGCTATGATCCAGTATTTCACGCAGTTCGTCTCAAAGCGTCACTAATCGATGATTGCCTAAGCGCTGCAGCTCATTCCTTAAGTCAACTATCTTGGGAGAATTACTGCCTTTGGCGTGATGAACTTGAAAAAAGTAAAGTTTGTCAAAAATAGTCCTTGCAATGAAGTAACCCGCGACAATCCAACATATACCAATGCTGATCCTGACTTTTGTCATAGTCGTACACGACCTCGGGGAAAGTTACACCTTGCGACTTATGAACAGAAAAAAGCACAGGCACTAACCATCGGGAACTGAATGCGTTTGCATTTGATTATGCCGCACAGTTTGAAAGTAAAATAAAAATTCTCTATACAGGGAGTAGTGCTTCGTGAAGCCCAAGCAGGACAGTTCGGTTTTGCGTCGTCCGATAGATTTAGCTCACGGTTTCGCGTGTGTTTTCGTTGCTGGAGGTTTTTTTTTGTTTTTTTTTCCCGTTTTGGAGCGTCTTGCTGGGTAGTGCTTCGTGAAGCCCAAGCAGTACAGTTCGGTTTTGCGTCGTCCGATAGATTTAGCTCACGGTTTCGCGCGTGTTTTCGTCGCCGGAGATTTTTTTTTTTCTGTTTTGGAGCGTCTTGCTGGGTAGTGCTTCGTGAAGCCCAAGCAGGACAGTTTTTACATTCAGAAATGGAATAGTGGTTATCACGCCTAATGGTATGGGTGCCCTAGTGTAGATGTGGTTGTGAACCTTAGAGGAAAACAATATGCACTCTGTCTCGAATAACACCCAAAATCCGGGTGTAAAACAAACTGTGTATGACGAGCGTATGCTAGTCTACGTGTGTTCAAATGTCACTAAGCTCTATAGTGAAAGTGAAAAATGAAAAAGTGATTTGTTTGATTTGTGTCCTCAGTACTGTTGGTTTTTGGCTGCCGTAAGTTCACCGAACCATCCGGAAGTGACAGGCAGCACATAAATTTAGAGAATCAATCCGGTGAGTTTGTTCCAGTATGATACTTTTTCTTTTGTGAGCCTTCCGGATCGTTTTCGTCCGCGTCGTGGAACTTCTGATCGTTTCTTGAACGGAAAATGTTATTTTCGGAGTTTGATAATTATGTTCAGATTGCGCATTCTGTCCGGGCGGGTGTTACGCAACTAACAATCGGTTGTGGATGCTTTTTAACCGTTCGATGACCCTGGAGGGATCGATTCTGCTTTTCGTATAATTTTGAGCAGAAAAACCGACTGTGTTATCCTAGGGTGTTTAGTTCGAACGCGCTTCCTTTCGTTTTTCGAAATAAAACTACAGTACCACCCAGTACAGTTTTTCAATGGGCACAGTACAGTTTTTCAATAGGCGTGATTTTTTTTTTTTTACGCGTATCGTTATTTTATACAATCCGATGACCCTGGAGGGATCGGTTTTGCTTTTTACTGGTTATTGAGCAAAAATATTATTGCACAATCGACAAGCATTTCGCGAAATACTATTTATACTATAAATAAGCTATTGTTTTCTCTTTTGATTGCCGGCATTCAAAAGATTAATTTGAAAACGCTTAAACAACAAATATTTATGGTCTATCGCCAGCTTTCTAGGCGAATCCTGACAATATACCTTCCCCAACCTCCAACTCCGTAGCACTTATGAGGGTGTCGCTGAGTCGGTGGCCTCTCATTAAGTAAGTGCTACATCAACATTTCCTTCCCCTATCCCAAGTTACGGTAAAGATGGGCGTGGCCGGGAATAGCGACATTCATGCTTTAGTATTCTTGTTTATGATTTGAACAAGGTATACTCCCCTGCCTTGTTCTTGAAAGTAGTCAGGATGAGATTATTAAAAAGAAACATGAATGTTGCTAGTATCCAATCTACGAAGTATACCGTAACTACGCTAACGCTAACGCTAACGCTAACGCTAAATAAAAATTCTCTATACAGGAGTGAAACTGGAATTTCAAAACCAAGAGCCTTACGTTGGCATGAAATATTTTGAACTCTAATAACTTTTTGCTGGTTTAACGAAATTCCTTGAATGGCACCTCAATTGAAAGACAAGACATCAAAGGGTCATGTCGTTTACTTACTGAATTTCACATACCTGTCCAAATAGTTTAATTACTGTTTTAAAAGAGAACGTTGATTTATAAATAGGGATGCTAGAGAAAAATTGACGTCATTTGCTTTCCATTCTCCGCTTGGATCGCATCTCAGCAGGAAATAGATCGTCTGGCTCTGACCGGGCGTGCTTCTCAGGCACAGACATCGATAGCGAAGGACCTCCCCGTTTGTCTTGCTTCGCTCAAATCAAACTGTCGAGCGAGCGAGAGAAGATGCCGTCCGAAGCCAAAGTCATCACCGCTGCCGCCGCCAAGAAGAAGAAGAAGGGGAAGCAGTCCACCAGGAAAATTTGCGGTCGAACTGTGAACACGGTCGGGCAAGTCATTCTCGCTTTGTGCTTCACCGCTTGTTTGCGTTCACCCAGCCATCGTCATCGCCGCCATCATCAGATTTCGACTTAAGCCCGGTGATCCACTACCTGTCACTAATGTGCGCCATCCACGCCACGAAACTTTCGGTTCGTCGTATAAGCAAATATGCTCAAATTTATACATTTGAGTTGAGGATTCCCCGTTTGACCATGGCAATCAACTGATAACATCCCGCAGTGTTATTTATCTGTAAGAGCATCAAAGCTAACAAAGCCATCGGCCCTTTTCAGGGCCATCAAATTAGTGGAAAAGAGTTAAAAGAGAAATATTTCCGACTTTATATATGACTAATATTCCTAAATCAGTTTCACAGCTTCATACAAAATTTCATTTGTCATGAATAATTTATGACTAAACGTTTTGAGACTGTAATCGCGGACGCTGCTGCAGTGCCGTCGGGGTGAGTGCTCAACATTCCACAACAATTGTAAAATAGAGTGGCATTTCCAGCAGCGTCTTTGATGTTCCATATTTTATGGGAACACTTTGATTAGGAAAATTATCACATGTTACAAAATTGCGACATATTTAGAATGCTTTTGATAAGACATTCTCATTGAACAATTGTAATAATTTTTTCACCCATGGATCAGAAATTTACCATCATAATAAAAAAAAAACTATTCATTATCAATAGCTCGTATTGAATATTTGGTTAATGTCAAGCCTTCCAGCAATTCATGTTCGACCAATTTCTCACGCATTAGCATTCTCCGCAATTTTCAAGTAATTCCAAGCCCAACACATTATTGGCACATACCCATTTCCCAGATTGGTCGATCAGAAAGCGAAGAGCACAAAAGGGAGGAGCATCATCTGCTATTCTGAGGTTATAATACATGCTTCCTTCGTCGGATTCAGTTTCATTCCAATTCCGCTTTCGAGCTGGTAAGAGCTCCTCCGAACTTGCTCAGCGAGAAGTACCTCGCTGCTAGAAATCTGCTGAGCTGTTAATCTTCAAGCTGCTAATCCAGCTTCTGGTTTGTGAAATCGCTCAAGATTTCTAGGTGACCGATCCGCGCTTCTAAATTTCGACTCGTGGTAAACTCGTGGTCACAGCATCCAAGCTCAATCGGCCCTTTTCAGGGCTACTTTACTGATTTATCTATAATGATCTAAATATCGCGGTATACTATAATTTGGTTCACATAATTTACCCCTCATAATTACATGAATTTGAGAATTTACCGCTGCAGCACCGTCGGACCGTAATAACACCATACTACTCAGCATTGTATGGTATTTCTAAAAGCATCGTTGATTTATCATATAATGGGGAACACTTCCTAAATTCTCGACTATGGAAATTGGAAAATGTATTAAAATTGCGACAGATTTTAAATACTGTTCAATAAACTGTTTCCTGACCAATTGTAATGAGCAACTATTGATCTGAAACTTTTCTACAAGTAAGTCTATTGCAAATGTCATAGTATATAAATCAGAACACATTGAACATTGATCAGAAATATTTAAATTTGCACGAAAGCAAAACATGCGTGATTTTAATTTATTGTAAGCTGTTAAAATAATGTTGATATTTTTACTGTCCATACGAACGCGCATGTGAATTTTCCAAGATATGTAAATCCCTAACCAAGACATCAACTTCATGTATCTTATCCTAGATTGGTCAATCAGAAGAAGGCGAAGAATACGAAAGGGAGGAGCATTGTCTGCAATTCATTTAAGGGACGAATGACCTTTGGATTAAAATCCCTCTGTAACAACAACAGGATTCGGTTCATTTCATGTACACTTTCGAGCTAGTAAGAACTTCTCGTGATAAACACAGTATAGTTAGTAATATTTTTTAATGTGCTTACCACATACTTGCTATAATCTCTTAATTCATCTCGTAGCATCATACAATATCTGATTTATCACGAATAATCGACAATACGACAATTTGAGGATGGACCGAGAACGCTGCTGCAGTGCCGTTGGGATGCAATAACAGCCCAAGCAACCAATAGTTCGGATTGTACTTAAGCAGTGAACTCCGTAGTTCACTTTTGGTATAAATCTAGTTTCAGTGAAATTTTCTCGCTGATTAAGAGTGCACTGCGGACATTAAATAAACTTGATTCTCAGAAGAGTAGCTCATAACCTCATCAACAACTTGAAAGTTCAAAACAAGGTCATATTGAACTTATTTGGTACTTGAAGGTAAAAATCAAACTTAATCGAACTTTATATGAACTGTAAAGTCCGGTTAATTACTTAAAAAGTTAGCTGATTAAGCCAAAACATGCCCTTTTATCCGAACTTTTGGTTGCTTGGGAGCATAATGCTCATCTTATACATCCCTTGCCAAGACATCAATTTCATATAGCCTATTTCTCAGATTGTCTATTGCGTTATAGACAACATGTAGAAAAATCAATTCAGATCAATAGTTGCTCATTACAATTGGTCAAGAAACAGTTTATTGAACAGTATTTAAAATCTGTCGCAATTTTAATACATTTTCCAATTTCCGTACTCGAGAATTTTGGAAGCGGGGGCCATGAATGGTCCTGGCTGGAAATATTCGTGGGGAGAAGCTCGACCCTTGGCTGCAGGAATTTCATTAACAACTCTTTGTTAAAGCAGAAATTTTCCGAGGAAAATTCTGCTAAAAGTGAACTTTTTCAAAACAACTCTTTTTGATTGGAATATTTATTAACAACTCTTTGTCGAGTAAAATCATCCTAAATAACTCTTTGCTCCATCGCCAAACCAAACCATTTCATTGAATTGGCTTGTTTAGGGGTATCCTGTTTTTTACATATTCTGATTCTACGTTAAAAACTGAGCCATAATCCAAAGTTTCATAATTTTCCGTGCCCTGGAACTATTTTTAAAACAAGTTTGAATTTAGTATGGAAATCGCGTTTGAATCACCCCTCGGAAAGTTTTACTTCCGGACGAGCTGTCATTATGTAAATTGAAATGTCATTGAGTCGACGGAATGAAATCTTTTTTAATCATTTACTATATCAAAATTAAGATATTGAAGCGCAATAAAATCGTGTTACACTTAGAAAAATGTGCTCTTTCGAACAAGCTACAAGTAACTGTGAATTTTTCATCACTAAACAACCCAATTCATCAAGTACAAGAATATGAATGGTAAGGAGAGGCAGATGGTGTATATTTCGCTGGCGTTAGTTTCCAACAGGTCGCCGGTTGGCGCTGACTACTAATCCGTCCACTGAATGTTTTTCAGTTTTTGCTTTCGCTTCGTTTCGCTTCGTCACTCCGTTCGCTACTCGCACGCGATTGTTTATTGCTTTCGCGCTATTTTCGTTGAACTCTTTTGATTTTTCATGCAAAATGACCAACTTTGAAAAAATATATCTCAGTTATTTATGGACCGATTTTCACAGAATATCAGACATAGCTTAAATTTTAACATATATTATTGAGTGATTTTTCCAATCATACGTTGAAAAGCAGTAACGGTTTGACTAAAGTGGATTTTTGTGACGATTTTTTTATAATTGACATAACTAAACATATTGAAGGAATAGCTTCATGGTATCTTCAGCAAAGTTGTAGATTTTGACGAGATGAATTAGTTTGCTGAAGACAGTTTTTGTGTAAGGCTATGAGATTTTAAGATAAAAAGTTTTGAATTTTTCGTCGAAAATTACAGTTTAGTCAAACCGTTATTACTTATAAACTTGTGATTGGAAAAATTATTCAAAAATATATGTTAAAACTCAAGTTACATCTGATGTTCTGTGAAAGTTTCTTTCGAAAATATTTCCATAAATAACTGAGATCTAACTTACCAAAGTTGGTCATTTTGTATGGAAAATCGAAAAAGTTGCAAATGCATGTGAATAAGTTGGGGCCTTCCTTAGCCGAGTGGTTAGAGTCCGCGGCTACAAAGCAAAGCCATGCTGAAGGTGTCTGGGTTCGATTCCCGGTCGGTTCAGGATCTTTTCGTAATGGAAATTTTCTTGACTTCCCTGGGCATAGAGTATAATCGTACCTGCCACACGATATACGAATGCAAAAATGGAAACTTTGGCAAAGAAAGCTCTCAGTTAATAACTGTGGAAGTGTCATAAGAACACTAAGCTGAGAAGCAGGCTCTGTCCCAGTGAGGACGTTAATGCCAAGAAGAAGAATAAGAAGATGTGAATAAGTTCTCAGTTTATTCGACAAACCAGCTAAATATTTCATGGGTGCACAACAGCAATAGGGTAGCGGATCACAGGGATTTAGTTGAAATCTGGAAACGTAGCTCAATTTTGAAATCTTGAGCGATTTCACAAACGAGATTCTGGATTAACAGCTCAGCAGGCTTCTAGCAGCGAGGTACTTCTCGCTAAGCAAGAGCTCTTACCAGCTCGAAAGCGGAAATGGAATGAAACTGAATCCAACGAAGGCAGCATGTTTTATAACCTTGGAATAGCAGATGATGCTCCTCCCTTTTGTGCTCTTCGCTTTCTGATCGACCAATCTGGGAAATGGGTATGTGCCAATAATGTGTTGGGCTTGGAATTACTTGAAAATTGTAGAGAATACTAATACGTGAGAAATTGGTGGAACAAGAATTGTTGGAATGATTGGCATTCCCTAAATATTCAATACGAGCTATTGATAATCAATAGTTTTCTTTATTATGACGGTAAATTTCGGATCCATGGGTGCCAAAATTATTACAATTGTTCAATGAGAATGTCTTATCAAAAGCATTCTTAATATGTCGCAATTTGGTTACATGGGATAATTTTCCTAATCAAAGTGTTCCCATAAAATATGGAACATAAAAGGCGCTGTTGGAAATGCCACTCTATTTTACAATCGTTGTGAAATGTTGAGCACTCACCCCGACGGCACTGCAGCAGCGACCGCGAGTACAATCTCAAATGGTTGAGTCATAAATTATTCATGACAAATGAAATTTTGTATGAAGCCGTGAAATTGATTTAGGAATATTAGAAGTTAGAAATAAAGTCGGAAATATTTCTCTTTTAACTCTTTTCCACAAATTTGATGGCTCTGAAAAGAACCGATGGCTTTGTTAGCTTCGATGTTGTTACGAATAAATTACACTGCTCGGACCAGCAAAACTCAGGGGGCTTCTGGTATTTGCTCCTAACGGGATTACTTCTTGACCACCAATGATGATTTCATCACGAGTCGAAATTTTGAAGCGCGGGTCAACAGCTCCTCGGCCGATGAAATTTGCGGCGGCGATGACGATGGCTGGGTGAACGCAAACAAGCGGTGAACCACAAAGCGAGAATAACTCGCCCGACCGTGTTCACAGTTCGACCGCACATTCACCTGTGGACTGCTTCCTCTTCTTTTTCTAGGCGGCGGCAGCGGTGATGGCTTTAGCTTCGGACGGCATCTTCTCTCGCTCGCTCGATAGTTTGATTTGAGCGAAGCAAGACAAACGGTGGCGTCCTTCGCTATCGATGTCTGTGCCTGAGAAGCACGCCCGGTCAGAGCAAGCCGATCTGTCGCCTGCTGTGATGCGAGCCAATATGAGAGTGGAAAGCAAATGACGTCAAATTTTTTCTAGCCACCCCTATTTATAGATTTGCTTGAAATCAACGTTCTATTTTAAAACAGTTATTGAACTATTTGGACAGGTATTTAGGATTCAGTAAGTAAACGACATGAAGCTTTGATGTCTTATCTTTCGATTGAGGTGCTAATCAATAAATTTCGTTAAGCCAGCGAGAAGTTATAAACGTTTAAAATATTTCATGCCAGCGTAACGCTCTTGGTTTTGAAATTCCAATTTCACTCCTGTATAGAGAAGAAAGACGTACTTCTACGTCAAAAAGTGATCAACTACAAGCCCAGATGAATTTACCATTAAAATAATACTCGATTTATTCTCCACTTACCTTATACATCGTTTTCTTGTTCCAGCGTATCCTCGCACAACCAGTTCCTATTACGACCCAAATGGATTCTTCCAGTTTGCAGATAAAACCCACCATAGGTTCTACAACTTTTACCAACACGTGACCGAAGCGGCCCGTGCTGAAAAGCTCATCTCCAACAACGAAGTTTGGCCTAGTGATAAATCCATTAGCCAAATGGCAAGCGGTTCCTTCTCATATCGCGAAGAAGACGACTACGGTCCATCGAATTGGGGAGCGTTGAATGCCACCTGCGAGGGCATGTATCAAAGTCCCATCAACCTTATTGCCAATAGGTCTGTGATTGTCCAACAGAAGCGGGCCCTCGAATTGAAGGGTTCTCGGAACGTCCCGATGGCCATGGTCGTAGAAAACGAAGGTGGAGCCGCGGCCTTCTTTCCCGAATTCCGAACGAATGAACAGCCGAGACTTCGTGGTGGACCACTTCGAGGGGAATACTTGTTCTATCAGTTTCACTATCATCTAGGGTCGGAGCATACGTTCGACAAGAAGCGGTATTCGGCGGAAATGCATCTGGTGTTCTACAACGAGTTGTATGGATCATTCAAGGCTGCTAGGGATCAGGCCAATGGTGTGGCTGTGATAGCGTTGACGTTTGACGTACTGAAGAGCCGTAGGATCAATTCACTGAACAAGTGGACTCGTAGTTTGGCCGAAGTGGTTGAAGCTGAAAGTGAGTACAGTATACCTAGGCAAGAGCTGTTTTCGGTGAGCGACGTTTTGGGTGATATGGAATGGCCGTACTTTGCGTACGAAGGAAGTCTAACGACGCCACCTTGCTCTGAAACGGTACAGTGGATTGTGGCTAGCGAGCGGCAATTGTTGACTCGAAGCGAACTGAAAACGATGCGTATGCTAAAAGGAAGAGGTGGCGATTGGGTGCAGACAGCGCGGCCAACACAGGCCCTGAATTTCCGAAGGGTGTTTATCTATTGATAGGCAAGCCTAGCAGGATGTTGGATACCAATGTGGGAATCAACTGATTTGTTTCCAGTATCTGGGTACTAATCGGGAATGTTCATCAGAGATTAGGTAAATTAAAGAACTAAACTGTACCGAATGCAAACTAATCTTTGGATCATAATAAATGATAGTAGTGTCATCTATATTAAGGATGAAAACCTCGCTCCACAAAGAAGTGTTCATTGTGCCATTGAAAATAAATGAAATAATAAAGTATTCCAGGGTTTTGTTTCTTTTTGTTATCTCGTCTCTTCATTATGTTTTCATTTCACAGTTGGAGTTGCAAGCACTGTGACATCATTATGAATTAACCCTCTAATACCCAAATTTTTTATTTTCGATCTAAATATTATTTTTAGCTATTTAATTTTTTTTTTTCTGAACACGTTTTGGGCAATGATTTATTTTTATTCGCAAATCTATGAATTTGGATTTTTGATTTTTATAATTTTTATTTTTGAGCTTCCCTATCCTTTTTCAATTTTTCTTGAATTTTATTTATTTTTTTGGATTTTCTTATTTTTCTTGTAATTAACGGAAAAACAGTTTTTAAATTATTTTCATACCACCAAGCCTATGATAGGTTAATCGTAGAAAAATAAAAAAGGTACGGTTTTTATATTACACGTTAAATGAACCCAAGGCATTTAGAGGTTATATAAGAAAACAATAATTAAAACAATTTTCAAAAATAAAAAAAAGTTTCAAAAGTCATAAAAAACTTTTCTTATATGCATGTTATGAGTCATGGTTTAAACCAAAAATAAAATTATTTTGATTTCCGAGCTACGAAAAAATACACAACATTCCAAAGTGTACCCCGTCTAAAGGCGGTGTTGAGGCCATCAGCAAGCTGCCGGGGTGTTTTCATTACACCGCGCCGGCAGACGAACATGCCTCATGCTGAGGCCCCAAATCGTACTCTCCACGTCCGCACTAAACACTTTACTTACCTGTTTCTTATCATTCATTCAGCATACCTAAAACAAAACAAAACATTAGTAAAACATTAGGGTTTCATCAGATTATTTACTTACCATTTCGATCATTCCAGATCATAACATTGAACAAACATTGTTATTGTTTATCTTTGCATTGTATCATTGTCTACAATTCCAGAAGATTCATCATATCAATGTATAACAGTTATCTTTCAACACATTATGTAATACAACAATACACTTCTGGAAAATTTTCATGCAAAGCACATATAGGTAGAGTTGCATATAAATAGGCAACACCATTAGTTGTAGAAAATCAGTCTGAAATAAATCGTGAACTCGAAAACATCTCTCCGTGTAATTATTCCCTACCGGATCGTATCCGCGGAACAGCGGGGTTAGGTTATTTTGATGGATTAAGTGCACAATGGACATATCGATCAAATTCTTATTTCAAAACCATAAATGGATATAATTTTAAGTTACCCTCGGCTCGTTATCAAGTTTTACATAATTACAAACTTAGAAAATATCACCGACTCCGGTATTTTTTTTACCGAAATATAAACCGCTGAGCGCTCGAAAGTGCTTTCAGTAAAGTTAAGAATTACCGAACAATCTGTAATGTTAATCGACACTCAGCTGTCACCAAATTACAATATGTTCGTGAACTATTACCGAACGAATTGTTAAATAAATTACCGAACACATTGTTCATAACAGCAGGCAGTCGGAATAGAATAAGTTCATGATAAAAAAAAACAATGAAGTTCATATTGATATTCAATGTGATAAATCGATTTATTTCGTATTTCTGTTGCTTTCTGTTGATGAAGGTAAGACATTAAACACCATCAACGGTCTCTGGTGGGACATTGAAGAACATTCTTGGCTGTTCACTCCTCATGAAGAGAACCGGTGCCACCGATCCCGGCATAGGTGGTCATGCTGGTTATTATAACGCTGCAATCCTAAAACGTAAATTGTAAATTATTTCATCTTAAAAATACGCCTTTTAAAGACACTCAAAGGTCCTACTTACGGAGAACAAGTACTAGACGAGCATCCTGCTTCTCTAGTTTTTTTGAAAACCAGTGTTCATTAGCGCAAAAACAGAATTTTAAATAGTACTGGATGCAATGCGATGTTGTTGATTAGCACTTATAAACAAATATGGAGGCCTCCGAAATTACAAATTACCATTTGTTCGGTAAAGCATTGAGCACTATGAACTGATGTACGGTAAAAAAATACAGTCTACGGCGAATCTAAATGATTTACAGTTTTTTTTGGTAATAGATCGACGATTTTGGTAAAAGTGGAGGGATATTGTTTTGATTTTTTCATTTATTCAAGGTTGTTTGGTAAATCTTGTTTGTAATACCGAAAACTCAGTTAAATATTTATTTACAGTACGTTTCCGGTAAAAAATACCGAACAACGAGAAAAAAACTAAGTGTGTACGGCGCATCACCAACCAGAAGTGATTCCTAAATCCTTACCTTAGGGATGGTACACACATTATATTCACTAAATTTGAACTTTTTCGACTCATCACCCGCCCCCTTGCCACGCTTTTTGTATGGAAGCTCCACAAATTTTGTAAGGCTTGTCTCGCAGTGATTGCCTCCATCTCCTTGGAACGTGACGTAATTTGCGCATGACCCCTTATCCTACTATCTCAATATTATTTCCATGGCAACTGTGGAGATCTTCTTCTTCTTCTTCTTCTTCTTAGCATTACGTCCTCAGTGGGACAGAGCATGTTCAATGAGCACTTCCACAGTTATTAACTAAGAGTTTTCTTTGCCAAAATTGCCATTTTCGCATTCGTATATCGTGTGGCAGGTACGATGATACTCTATGCCCAGGGAAGTCAAGGAAATTTCCATTACGAAAAGATCCTGGACCGACCGGGAATTGAACCCAGACACCTTCAGCATGGCTTTGCTTTGTAGCCACGGACTCTAACCACTCAGCTAAGGAAGGCTCCAACTGTGGAGATGTAGAGGTATATTCGATCTCTAGTAACAATGGATCATTAAAATAATCAAAACGGCCACTATGGAAAGCATAGATAGCGCCACCGTAGCCTTGTGTGTTTGACAGAACAGCAATGCTGTCACAATGTTAAATCCCTTATACAGTGGCGCCTTTGTTTTGATGCGGTGAGCACTTGCAAAAACTACATTCAATGATTCATTGTTGCCTAACTAATATTCTTTCCTTTTCCCGATGACAGTATAGCAGGCATTTGTTAAAAAATAAATGGCTACCGCTTCTGCGTCATAAGCAGAAGGTAATGGTTCAATCCCAGGCCCGTCCCTTTCACCGTACTTTGTAGTTGTATCTTCTATTTGCTTCTATCTTCCACTCTCAATATATCACAGTTCAATAGCATTTGTTAGATCCAGGGACGGACAAAAAAAAAACGTTTCCCTACGCTTCCATTCTTCCATCATTATAGCACGCCTTTCCTTACGCCTGATACATAAGTATAGTCCGCAGCTGACAAGAGAAGCGCTCAAGAAAAAAATGAGAACGCTTCGAGAGTGATTTGTTCAACCTTGATATAACAAAAATGTTTGTTGGCAGATTGTTGTTCTGTTCATAATGATCACCAAACCCGACTCGAACCCGAACAAAACCTGACATTTTTAATTTATTATTTTTAAATCCCAATCTGTCGGATGCAGGCTTGGGTCGGGTTCCGGGTTTGAAATCCTGAGACACGACTATCTCTAACTTTCTGGAAAGAAAATTTGGTAAGAGTTCGAAAGGGAACACTTGGAGGCATTCACTAGAAACGAGAATATGATTATAGAGATATTCTGTTGAAATTATGGCCTGTTCATATTTTAAAGTGGACACCTTGTTGATGCTGTATCTTTTTTATTTCTAGATAAAATCGTAATCGGGTTTCTGTACATCGTTCAACTATTATTCAACAAAGTTATAAAAATATAAAAACTTACAAAATTCTTTTGGTTTAAAAACTAAACAGTTTTTCCAAAAACTCCTAAGAAAAACTGCTCGTCAAAGTAAAACATTATTTTTCGCATGAAAAAAGAATCATATTTTTATGATCAAACTGTATGTTATTGGATACCTTACTATTCTACTAGAGGTAGAGCTTTACAAACATCAATAATAATCCACCATTCTCTGAGACTAGGTCACTTTAGTGATTTATTCCTCATGACCAAATTTGCTGATATACCATCCTTTTACTCCCAGAAAAAAAGTAAAGTAAGAAGCGTGTGAAACATTGGTTTAGATCACTAAAGAAACTATGTTTGTATGAAAGCAAGCTAAATCTTGAGTTTTAATCGCATTTTTAGGCACAAGTTTCACACTTTATAATCATTTTGTTTAAAAATCATTTGCGCATATTTATCGATCCTGAACAAACTGTATGCGTTTTTCTCTGAATGTTTTTAATGTTAATCTCAGAATAACGCATTTTGAATATGATACTTGGAAAATAAATTCGTTTTCATTAAAGCAGTGTTCCCAATTTCAGTGATTGCTATTATACTTTGAGAGGTCTAATAAAGCATTTGTTTTTCTATTGAGCTTAAAATATGACGTGGGGACTAAATAAGCAACTCTATAAAGGTATAGGTTATTGACGGGGTTGGTGGTCTAATGGCTACCGCTTCTGCTTCATATGCAGAAGGTCATGGGATCAATCCCAGGCCCGTCCCTTTCCTCGTACTTTGTAGTTATATCTTTTACTTGCTTCTATCTTTCACTCTCAATCTATCACACTCACACCCTACTCGTTCATAGCAAACGCTAGAACCAGAAACGTACAAGAAACCGTTTCCCTACGCTTCACTCTAACATCATTATAGCATGCATTTCCTTACGCCTGAAACATAGACAGTGTTCTTCTTTCTGGCGTTACGTCCCTACTAGGACAGAGCCTGCTTCTCAGCTTAGTGTTATGAGCACTTCCACAGTTATTAACTGAGAGCTTACTATGCCAATGACCATTTTTTGCATGTGTATATCGTGTGGCAGGTACGAAGATACTCTATGCCCTGGGAAGTCGAGAAAATTTCCAACCCGAAAAGATCCTCGACCGGTGGGATTCGAACCCACAACCCTCAGCTTGGTCTTGCTGAATAGCTGCGCGTTTACCGCTACGGCTATCTGGGCCCCGAAACATAGACAGTCTGCCAACCAAATAGCAAACCTCTCTGCCATGCCTTTCCCCCAAACCCTCTCGCCAGGGCTGTTAAGTATCATGACCGGCTTGTGACACTGACAAAACGAGTCTTCTCACTGTCGCAAGTCGAAACTATATTTCATGTGCTCACTTCGTCAAGTCGCAATGACAGAGCTCTCACGAGAGCAATTTTACTGTTGTTTTGCTATTAAAATTTGTATCTCATTTTGGAGAATTTCGGGAAGCAAATGTGCTTGAAACGTTAAGTGAATATCTTTCTTTGATTCCAACGATATAAACAACAATTATACCAGATAATTAACTAAAATTAGTCGAGTTTGCGATTCCGTCACAGGTCGTAGTGACGGAAAAATGAAAGAGAATTTAGAGAAAATCTCTGCCATTGTCTCGCCGTCCGATGACAGTGAGGTAAGAAACTATGTAAAAGTCACTTGACACCCTGTCTTTACATTGACGCTTTCCAGCCCTGCCTCTCGCATGAACTGGCGTAGATGCAGTGGAATATACGGTCTACGTGGGAGCCAATTCAATGCATCATCAATTCCTCCCCCTTCTCTCATTGGTCTGAATTCTGACGTGGCAGGCGCTATTGTTGCCTAAATATAGAAGATCACTTGCCACTTATACACTGAGGGTATCTGTTAGTCCCAAACAGTCATTCGGTTGGTTCCTTGTGTACCTGCAGCTGATCTTGCGATACTGGAGTAGCAACCACGGGCGGCCAATCAAGCTCAAGCTCAACCCTATAAAGGTGTAGGTTATTTTCTACATTACTAATATATTGTTACTTCCGACTGGACGTACTTTTGACTTTAAAATTCTACTCATATCAGTTCCATTTAATTTTTAAATATTTTTATCTAAAAAAGTCGATGTAAAATTGATTTTATGATATCTGGAA
>NW_018735059.1:0-71943 GCF_002204515.2 Aedes aegypti | reverse complement strand
AACTTTCACAGTTTAATCAATTCTTTAAAAAATTATTCAAACAGACTCAAGTGGAAAAAGTATAGCAAAAGTCTTTCACATATTATTCTACTACGGACTCTCTATCGTGTTTCGTTCCTAGAGGCACTGTCCGGATCTTCGTGAAGTAGAATTGCTGCCAGACGGATCTCGACTATCGAACCCAGACCTTCCTCAGATTATTTCCTCATTTCTACTGCGCATATTGAAGGCACGAAGTCTTATGATCAGTCTCATTTCCGGATCTTCCACCAAAGAATTGCGAACGACCTGGGAAGTTGTCGCCCGAGATTCTTCAGACGAAAGTAATATTCAGTTGCTTTAACACTTTCACCGAATCCTAACCATACTTTTGACGCCGCTATGCCTGTATGGAGAGACCAAAGTGACTTAACTGACTACATATCTTGTGAGCTTGCAATGGAAAAACAAGCTAAACGACTCTAACTTTGTATAGTCCGTAAGTTCTTTACACACTGGTACACGCGGGGTCGATACCTATAAGTACAGTCGTCCCGCATGAAAAATCGATGAAGTGACAATTGGTAGATAGTAGGATGGACGCTTCATATTTTTCACCTTGGAGTAACTTTGTAGGCAAAATTTAACACGCAATGTACTTGGCGAAGAACATTGTTACATAGGACATTGGTGATCGTCCTACTGAAGCACTGATAATTAGATCATGACATGAATGTGGCGATGGTGGGATTCTTCTGAATTAATTTTTCCTTGGGAACACCGTCGAGAAACTTATGCGCGATTGAGTTACTTATCTGACAACGTTTGATCAATATAAGTTGATCGAGAGATGAAGTTGCAGATTTCTAACGCGAATAGTCCCAAGAGGCCTAATAGAATATCTGGTGATGTTCTGTATAAAAGGTTTTGACGTTTCACATCGTTGTACAAGGCCGACGAAAAGCCCTGTGGGTCATAAAATGGGTAATGGTTCACATAATTGTGGACGAATTATTGATTACAAAACTGTGAAAAAACAACACAGCGTCCGCCTTGGTGGCACCTTTTGTAGAATAGGGCAGGTGACTCCGGATGGGAACGAGATCCGCAATATCCGCTACAACTCCCTAATTCGCTAGATGGGCGCTTCACCTACAAGCTGCGGAGCCCTTGAGGGACCCCTTTTATGTTAGTGCACAAAACCAAAATAAGAAGTTCCAGAGTTGATGAAAGCTTTCTTCGCGGAGATTTGTGCCTTTGAAGTCTTAGTACAATCTTAGAAGTTGATTCCAAACTGATTCACCTTAAAAAGCAGAATCATATGGAAAGCTGATGGGTATTTTGACGTTGGATAACGTCTACGGCAACATACTGGGTACAATTTCGAAAACGAAAAATGCTCGCGTCACGAAAAGTGGTAGATTTTGACTGTTAATAACTTACTAATGCCGGATAGATTTTCTAGATTCTTGCACCAATCGATTGGAAATCTTTTTACGAATCTACTCCAACAATGAAAACTATGATTATCTCATGGCTAAACTATTGGAAAATTGGAGAATTATCGAAGCATGCCTTATTTTTCAAAGAAAAGCACATTTTTCCTGTGTATTCCTGACACAGACATCATTGAGAGATATCTTAGCCACTTTCGTCATTCGAAGGGAAACGCCCCTTTCGGTCTTCTTCTTACTTCTCTTATTATCTCGTGTTCAGTCAAAGCCAATCAAATTCCACTTCACGCGCACGCGCGCGACCGACGCATTTATATTCTCATATCGTCTTCGGTAATCTTTTGGTGTTTTTCTGTCTAAGAATGGAATGAAAACCCAGTTCGATCGATTGTGACTACCACCAACCGTCCTTATCAGGACGACAATTTAATTTTGAAGAGAGTTATAAGATTTACACCGTGAAGAGCGATTACTGGTGAATGGATTCATATTTCGGTCAGTCATTTGGCCACATGCATCCAAAGCGATCAGTATAAACTTGTCAAATTGAAAGCTAAACTTATCAGCAACAGCTTTGTTGATGATTGATTGGTAATAAATTTCGATCGAAACCAAATAAGCGCAACGAGAAAACTCAATAATGCTACCGCCGCCGCGACGGAACCTAGGTAAAACTTTGTTTGCCGTTGGAAAACTAATCATCCGAAATTTAAATTGGCAATTAAATAAATTAATTAATAATAATAGGTGAAATATCTTAAGCCGTAACTCTTTTACGTGGAATACATTGTTGTGGCTCTGAAAAGGGCGTTTTGCTTGAAATTGCGTCCTAATTCAATTTAACTCGTTCGCCACGGATACGACGAGCCAGCTAGAAGGCCTTCGGCATGATGGTGACACGCTTGGCGTGGATCGCGCACATGTTAGTACCCTCAAAGATAGGCCTCGCTCGCTTCCTGCTGGGCAATGACGCCAAGCTGTGTAATCGCAGATCGGTCTTGAAGTCCTGAGCGATTCACGGACCAGGCGCTGGAAATACAAGTTGTCGATCAGCAGCTCCGTAGAATTCGGTAGCGACGGATCTCACGCAGAGCGACCGTTCCTGGCGATAGCGATCGGCTTCTTGACTCCTCCGGTGGCTGGGGCGCTCTTGTGAGCGACTTTCGTGACCGGCTGCTTGCGAGGGGCTGCTTTCCAGCCATCGTCGTAGTAGTGTTCTCTGGACGGATTGAAAACAAACGAATGATTGAATTTGCGCGGCTGCCGGTCCTTTTTATGACCTTCTCTTGCGAGCGAGCGAGACGAACAGTGAACAGCAAGCGAGCAAGAAGAATTCATCCATCGCGTACCGCATAAAAGCAGCCGAGCCGGCGGCCGAGCATCAGTTTTGTTACAATCGTTGCCGAAGTTAGACCGGCCTCGGAAAAGGAAGCTCCAAGCGTGACAACATCCATTGCATCATCACCAAGCCCGCCATCCGCCGTCTGGCTCGCCGTGGCGACGTCAATCGTACCTCCGGTCTCATCTACGAGGAAACCGCGGTGTGCTGAAGTCATCCAGAATTCTGTCGGCTACGCTCTGAAGTGGCAGGGCCATACGCTGTACAGATTTGGAGGCTAAATCGTCCCCATCACCGACAGCAAAACTACCACTGAATTCACAAAACCTGAGCATGAAATGGCGATCGACGATATCCTCAACCAACCGTCCTTTTCAGGACGACAATTTAATTTTGAAAGAGTTTCGAAAATATTTCACGCAACATATTGGCAATAGTCACAGCAACAGAACTGTCGGTGAATCAAAAATAATAGTTTTGGTGAAATTTTTAGTGATTTGCGGTAAACATTTTACCAAAATCAGTAAAATTCAACAATATCTACAAATTTTGTTTACCGAATGTTCCGCTGCTGAGTTATATCAAAATTCGTAACTCACCCTTAGTGTGTGGACAAGAAAACCAGCATCAATAATTTAAATCATTAAGGTGAAGAAGAAATCGAAGCCAAACCTCAAATTTTCAAGAGCACGGATCTGGAGAACCGAAAACCCGTTTGAGCGAACTTAATCGATTGGTCACCACCAGCGAGTGACCAATCGATTTAGTTTTCAGCTTAAACGTATGTTTGGTTCTCCAGATCGTGCTCTTGAAAATTTGAGGTTCGGCTTCGATTCATCTTCACCTTAAGCTGCTGCAAATCCAGTGTCCGGTTTGTGAAATCGCTGGCTACGAGATGGCTGAAGAAAATCAGCTCAGGCCGCTTGTTCAAGCGCCCATCATCATCGCCACCGCAAATCTTATCGGGCGACGAGGATTTCAACCTGTTCGCTGGCAAAATGTGTCCGCGTTACTCGATTCTCACAGTTCAATCGGCCCTTTTCAGTGCCAACAAATGTGTCCTAAAGAGTTATTTGTGTAATATTTGCTAATGTGTTAACCATATTCTTACATTTATTCATCTCGTAGCATCATACAATATCTGATTAGTTATGAATAATAATTATTGACAAAACGACAAATCGAGAATGTTTCCGAGTCGTGCTGTCCGAATGCAATAAATATATTTTCTATTGTTAAGGCAGCGTCCATTTATTACGTAACGCTAAAATTTGAAATTTTTGACCCCCTCCCCCCCTCCGTAACGCTTTTTGTATGAAAATTTCAATTTTTTGTATGAGCCGTAACGCTTGAGCCTACTCCCCCTCCCCCTAGAGCGTTACGTAATTTGTGGATGCCGCCTAAAGGAATGATTCAAATATTACATAACCCAAAATGTGCCAGTTCTAGACCCCCTCCTTCCCCACGTAACAACTTTTGTATGGAAGATTTAAATTGTGTATAAGGGCTGTAACACTATGGAAGACCTCTCCCCTCCCCTGTGACGGAACGATATATTTGAACGATAAGGCCGATGTCGTCACTGCGTTCGCATGTTTTCCAATCTCCGTTGTGATGCGCCGTCATTGCCAAAGCCAAGATAAAATTTTCCTCAGTACCGCAGTTGCAATTTCTTCTTAGCAGACGCAAAAGTTATCTTCATTTGATGTTGGATAACGTCTTACGGCAACATACTGGGGTACAATTTCGAAAAACGAAAAATCGCTCGCGTCACGAAAAGTGGTTAGATTTTGACTGTTAATAACTTACTAACGCCCGGATAGATTTTCAAGATTCTTGAACCAATCGATTGAAATCTTTCTATGAATCTACTCAACAAGAAAACTATTGATTATCATGACTAAACTATTGATAAATTGGGAAATATCGAAGCATGTCTTATTTTCATAGAAAAGCATTTTTCTTGTGTATTCCTGACACAGACATCATTGCGCGATATCTTAGCCACTTTCGTCATTCGAAGGTAAACGCCCCTTTCGGTCTTCTTCTTACTTCTCTTTATTATTTCGTGTTCAGTCGAAGCCAACCAAACTCGACTTCACGCGCGCATCAGTCAATCGTTGACAGCAACCGGAGAAGGACTCATATCGGAATAAAATTTACACGTTCGTCGCTGCTGCTTCTGTTTATTCCCAAGCTAAAAGCTGCGGGTTCCATGTAATCGCTCATCGTGGCCCTTGGCATCCAGCTAGCCCATCGAATTCGTGGAGAATGCGTCCAGAAACCTTGATAATTACCGTCGGAGGAGTGAGCAAACCATCGAATACAAGGATGGACAAGAAAGCACAAAATTACCGACCGCATTTTAATTTAATCGTCTTCGGTGATCTTTTGGTGTGTTTTCTGTCTAACAATGGAATGAAAACCCAGTTTGATCGACGGTGACTACCACCAACCGTCCTTTCAGGACGACAATTTCATTTTAAAAGAGTTGTGAGAATTTTCCACCGTGAAGAGCGACATTACTGATGATTGGATGTGATTGATTCAGATTTTGGTCAGTCATTTGCACGCAACCATAAAGGTCAAAAATGGCATGCAACAAATTGTGTGAAAATTGATTAGAAGAGCACTTATTTTCGACCTACAAGAATTCTGTGCCCATTTTTCGGATTTTCATACAGAATAGGCCAAAACCGTATCGAAAATCGGTCGAAAATTAGTGTTGGGTCGAAAATTGGTGCTGTTCTCTCAGAAATCTTTCATAAGTACGTGACGGTCTCAAGCCAGGAAATAGAAGATGCTAATGTTATCCAACGTCACTTTGGCGGTCGTATCTCGGAAACAACCTCTTACTTTTTTTATTATTATCTGTCAAATAAAAAAAAAAACTGAGTGCTTCGTGATGCCCAAGCAGGATGGTTCGTTGTTGCGTCGTCGGAGAGTTTTGTACTCGGTTTCGCGCGTGTTTTCGTTGCCGGAGAACTTTTTTTTTTTTAAATCTTTATTAGAGTGTATTTTAACACACGAGGGCTAGTTCTACACTTTGCCGGAGAACTTTTTTTTCCCTGTTTTCGAGCGTCTTCTGGTAGTGCTTCGTGATATCCAAGCATGATGGTTCGTTGTTGCTTCGTCGGATAGGTTTCGCGTGTTTTTCGTTACCGGAGAACTTCTTTTTTCCTTGTTTACGCGCGTCTTGCTGGGGAGGTATTTGGGAAAGCCCAAGCAAGACTGTTAGTTTTCGGGACGCCGCGAAGTTTTTCTGTTCGCACTGTATGAGTGCGAAGATATATTTGTGTTCAGTCGAGGATGTATGTATGTATGTATATTTATTAGAGACCGTTTAACCATTTGGTCATTCCGGTCGTTAGTCGAGGATTTATTACCAACTGGTGAGTTCGTTTCATGATTATGATAACAATTTTTTTCTTGAAAGAGTAACTTTTATGTAATATTAAAACAAACTTTGTATGGTTCGTCACTATCAGTGTCGGCATTATGCTTGTTATATACAATTTCAATATACACATATTTTCTCTTTTTTACATTAAAAATATCTTTTTAATTGGTCGACATTGTGAATGTTGACGTATTTTTTAAAACTTCTACCATCTCGGGACAAAAATGCACAATTATACTCATATTTAATTTTCAAACAAACTATGTATGGTTCGTCACTACAAGTGTCGGCATTATTCCTGTTTCATATGATTTAAAATATATACATGTAATTCTCAGTTTTCGCTATTAATAAAAACTTATTTTGAATTGTTCGATATTATAGATGTTGACGTATTTTTTTTATTCTTCTACTAAAAACTTCTCGAGACAAGAATACAAAACTAGCTTTAAATATAAGTCGTATATATCCTCCTTGTCCATGGATCGCATCATCGACCAAAGGTGACTCCCAGATCTTTTCCTCCATCACTAATAAACATCCTTCCCGTGGTGATTGTGGAGATGCAGAGGTATTCTCGGTCTCTAGAAGCAACAAAAATTACACCTTAACATACCTTCCCCATCCCAACTGACTGTAAGGACTTGGCCGGCGCCGTTATTGATCAATAATATTAGATCTGCTAAAATTGCACTTCGAGAGTAAGCGGAAACTCCCATCCCTTATACATTTGGATCGTAGTGCAATTCTTACCAGTTCCGATCAATCACGGAGTAGCAACCATTGACATGTACAGTCAGTCTATGCTATGCTATGCTATGCTTATCTGTCAAACAAAAAAAAAACTGATTACATTATGGATCAATGCTGTGAAAGGTTTCTTTTGTCCAATTGATGGTTGTAGTTTCATCGAAGATTTTTATTGTTCTGGAAACAAGAGGAAACAATAAAATCGTTGGTATCGAATCATTACCAGTAGAGGAGCAAATGGGAGCACTTTTAGTTAGATGGATACCGATATGATTTGCATAGCTGTCACATATGTTGAAGGGTGTTCCATGTGCCATTTGATCTTATACAAGGGCTTCGCGACATTTAATTGTCACCTTCATAAGACCAAGTTGTTGTTGAATAGGTCGTAATTTGTTTTTCTTCTTCTATTTTCAGAAACACGATACTTCCCTTGCGGAACAACTAGCGAAACCATGTGAAGCCATTGCAACCCCACATTATTAGTAATGATGAAAACTGTTACAATTTTTATGCAGGGGAAGTATTGGATTGTGGAAAATCGTAATTTTAGGCATTGGTTGTATAGTCCTGCAACTGTTAGAAATATTTGAGATTTTTTGGGATAGTTGCGTTCAAGATCAAAAGCAGCGGTAGTACAGTACACAAGGACTGCATCTCATTGCATCAAAAGTTTCTGAATCTTTATAGGCCGATATCAGCGACAGCGAGTCTGAATTAAATGTATCTGAAATACTTCGTTTACAGACCTTGTGTATTTGGATGTAAATGCTGTAACCAAACATGAATTTAAATAAAAACCGTACAAATTAATGTTTTATTTCAATATTTCTATTTTGCATGAAAAATTTCCTTGTCTGCATTATTCCCTTTCACATTATATTGAAACGCCCAGCAAAATATTTTTTGCCAAAAATAAGGTATTTTTATCCATTTTGTAGTACCCTATACTAGTACGTTCGACTCCTCTGAAATGGCTAAAAAATACGCATCAATTGACAGAAAACGCTTTTACCCGTTATATGTGGAGAAGTTCTTCGAGCGGAAATGGATAAATTTACAGCCATTAACGTAAAACGGGGTAAATTTAAGTAGATGAAAAAACCGAATTTAGTACTATACCATTTAATTCCACTAGAGTTTGTATCCTTTGACAGATACGCGTATTTCGACCTCAACTGTAAGGCCGTTTTCAATGTCGTGTACTAGACTCGACCGGTAAATTTGATAGTTTTTTCGGAAGAAACTTGAATATTTAGGCATGCTGATCCAAAGAATTATATATTCTAAAACAAGTACTGGCATCATAGCTATCGATTGAGAAATGATTAATTTGAATGGATATGTAATTTATCATATGATCGAAAGTCGGTTTTCTGTTTTGGGGTTACTTTGATAATGCAGTATAAATTGAAGAAAATTGAGTGAATTACGAACATTTATAGGGGGCGTTGCATACCTCTAGGCGTTTAACGTTATATGGAATTTTCTGACTTAGATTACGAAATTGGTCCCAGTTTGTAAAAATTGGTTTTAGTTAAGAGATTTTAAACCACATTCTAGTTCTATTATAACTAGACTATCTCCTATGTCGTACATGGAGAACCTTACAAATTCATTGCACATTTTATCTGGATCTTCCACGTTTTTGTGAATGGGGCCTCCAAAAATCTGGAATATTCCAAATCTGGAAGATTGGCAACGCAGGTCGCCATTTCCAATTCATTCTTACAGTCGGGTCTCCTATAGCGCGCACTCCTATAGACAAATATAAGCTCTAGAGGAGACCCAGGGCTTATCGGATTTCACCAATTGAGGGGTGTTGTTGAATATATCGTATGGGTTAGAGATAGCACAGTACTGTCTTGGCCGAAGTCTCAGTGCTAAGTACGAGAATTTTGGCCAGTAGGGGGCGCTTTTTTTGACTTGCTTTATATGAACCCATGAGAGATAACAATGAAAACTTTGTAACATATGAGATCTCTAGATCCTGATGTTTTGGGAAAGTTGGTGACTTTGGAAGAGTTGTTCAGGGCTGGCATGCTGCGGTGGTCATTCTGATACGATTACGCCTCAAGGCATTGAATTTTACTTGTTTTTAATTATGAATCGTGGTTTACGGCCAACCAGCCGAGTGGAAGTTTAACAACTACCGAAAAGCTAAACATTACATATTTGCAATTGGATTAGATGGACAAATTGATGTGAAGATTTGCGAAAAGTTACAGTCTCAGTGAGAATCGAACTCACGACTCCCCGATCTCTAGTTGGGGCGCGTTACCACTACGCCATGAGAGGACTCATGAACGCAGAAGTTAACCTGAATTCGATTTCAGCTCAATAATCACGTGGTCCTTTTTCACAAAGTGCACGACTCCCCGATCTCTAGTTGGGGCGCGTTACCACTACGCCATGAGAGGACTGGTTGGCCGTAAACCACGATTCATAATTAAAAACAAGTATTTATCGAGCAACGGTCTCATGTTCCGTAACCGGTCGTTTGAGAACGTCGCGACCCATTGGAAGCCCACACAATAGAAACCTCAGCCAGCGAAGTTGCTGGCTAGTGTAGTGTGCTATTCCTATACCTAAAAACAATCCGCTCTCGGGTAGGCAATTGGATATATATTAGAAAGCGTTGTTGTTTGCGATGGGCATCTATTCCTTCCGAAAGAGGTGCACTTTGCTGAAACTTTGTAACATTGTTTAAACGATGTAAAATCTGCTTGTTCGCTGAATACAATATCGGCGTATCCCATTTGAAAGTTTATTGTTTCAAATAAAACAACTTCTCCGACTGGGAAATTATTGCTTAGAGTAAGTAGTAATTCTGTTTACTTAAATCGAAAAAAATGTTGAGAAGAAAACTAAACCTTCATTAAGTGATTTTATGCCGAAACCATTAAACAGGAATAGATGCACTGAATGCGAAATTTAGTCAGGAGTATTTCTTAATTAAACATTCAGAAACTCTTGTTTTTAAGAGAAGTTGTCAAAATGGTAGATGGTTATATTGAATCTAATAAGAGTTTAGTCATACTTGGTCGAACTGTCAAACACCAAACTAATGTAAATGAAATTCCTATTAAATCCTCATATATGTACATATTTTTTGGCCGGATTATCATTAATGAAGAGCAATAAATTATAAAGTGTAAATGATATTCTTTGCAAATTGATAGCAGTTTCTTTCAAAGGCAAACATATTGTATTTGTACCACTGCTTCACACGCTCCGTAAATACAAATGTAGATTGATGTTCAGTGGTTTGAAAACGACAGATAGATGAAAAAATACAAGAAATTTAACGAAAAATCGTTTCCGTCAATTCACGTAAGAAGAAATGATAAGGTCATATAAGTAAAGTCAAATGTGAATAGCTGTAAATAAAGAAAATACACCACTTGAGCAATTCAACGAGAATTGATCATGTGCAGTGCATGGGCCGATTTTAGTGGAATGTTGTCGGTGCAGCATCCTCACACTCCTTGAGTTGTCTTCTCGGGGTCTGTTTGCAGATTTCCTTCTTGTAAAAAAACAAACCTTATTCTCCAAAGAATTTTCAATTATTCATTTTACAATCTCACTACTACTATTACGACTACTCCACAAGCTTTAAATCTAATAAAAACAACTTTTTCCTATCTCGAACTTTCACCCCACCTTCCTGTAGCCCTAAAAAATAAAAATCGCCAACTTATTATTCGTTAGTCAATGAGTTATGAAACAAGCATTCGGAATTGTTTGTTGCGTTTTCATTCAACGAACGAACAAATGTTGCTGCTTACGTGACGCAGTCATCGTGTTATATCGCCAAGGTTTTTTTTTCTCATTCCATTAGTGGCCCACTAGCCGATGTCCCTTCCACCCTGCGGTGGACTTTGAATACAAATTGGTCTAATTAGAACTCATGGACAAACGAAGCGCAGAAAGAGGATACTCGTCCGTCTTTTCAATATTCTTTGCAGGTTGGTTTGGTCATTCTTTAGTGCTAGAAATGAGACCATTTAACTATGTAGGTACCGATGGTCTTTTGCCATCACAAGCTGGTTTACTGACGCTGATTAGAATAATTTTACGATTCGGATGATTCCTGGCTGGGGGTGGATCAATTTAAATTAATTCAGACCGATTAAGCGCTAGCCGTTCCAGTTTTCACTTTTTACCATCTTTGCTGCAAAATTACATCGTCTCCGTATAGCAATCTGGTTCAGCTTTCCTATAGATTGGGATCGTAGCCAGGGTATTTAACTGATGAAATTCATCTTTTTTCTGCTAGCTATTGTGTTTCCAGTTCCCAAGCAAAGCAACAGCAAGCAGTGGCAAAGAGTAAAATAATATCAATTAGGTCATTTTGGACAATGAATCTTAATTCACATAGGGTCGGGTTGGGCAAACACGGACTGTGTGTGGGAGGAATTCAGCAGAAGAAAAGATAAATATAGAAAGGTGGTCTGCTTTCCACCCACCAAGCCATCACCATTTGCTGGTAATTATTAGCAGTTTGTCTCTAGCATTTTTGTTCATGTCGACAGTTCTGTGACATTTTAGGCAATATTATGTGAGACTGCACTTCCCATGTATGTTATTAGCATGACTTGAAGTCATTTCATCATCAGTCTACAAAACGTTGTAAGTTTAATCGAACACCAGCCGACGTATTTAGGGATAAGAATGAGAGTAAAGTCGTCGAAGGGTGGACTCTGTAAACACCTTTCATGGTGATGAAAACGCAGGAAAACTCTTCCATTTGAATTTTGAATAAAAACTATCCAATCTCTTTTGCAGTGTACTACTGATGTCACGCAGACTTCGTCCTTTGGTGGAGAGGCCTGTGTCATCCGCTAACAAAGATCCCTGTGGTAATTCCGGCAAGGAACACTAGATCTCACAGGAAGTATTTCAGACTTGGAGTTCTGGTAATTAACCTGAAGTTGACGATTTGACAGATAACTTTGTATTATTTTTACAATGTCTGTTGGAAAATTGAAGTTTTTTAATTACAATCAAACCATCTTGCCAAACACTTTTGAATGCTTCCTTTCTATGCTTAGAAGAGCAAGGCCAGAAGGATAGCCTTCAGATATGTTGGAAGTAGATGTATTCGATATTTTTAAACAACTCCAAGACTCTGAGCTTCATATTCGGATTATGAGCTGCGAATTTAGTTTAAAACGTTAATACGCACTTCATCTCAAATCAGACTATCACACAAGTTGTAGATTGCAGAAAAAAGTATGAAAAACAGTGCACGTTTGCATATAAAAACAGCCAAAACATGCTCAAAAAATTCAAATTTGAACAGAAATTTATGTTTTGAAAGCTTTATTGCAACATTTCCATTAGGACGATTCAAAATTTTAAAATGTTTAAAAATCCAATCTCCAGTATCTGCCTTACCAGCCTTATGATAAAAATAGTGTTCAGTGAAATTTTCAGTTTTTATCGGTGGTGAATTAAGGGTGGCCCAAGGACAATGTAGGTTTATATGGAAATTATTATGGAGAAATTTTGAAAAATGATCCAAACACATTAGTTGCATTCCAGTACTAACGTGTTTGGAACAATTTTCAAAATTTCTTCATAGTAATTTCCATACAAATCTTCATCGTCTTTGGGCCACCTTTAAATTACCAGCTAGAAAGCTTCAAAATTTCACAGAACACTATTAGTGTAGTGGTGGTATCACATTTTGGCATTTTTTGCTTAAAGCCGCGTCATAATTCATATGGCATAGACGCAATAATATCTCGGATGTGATCCAACGGACATTCTGCGTCATTGATAGAATTGATGCCCATTTCAAATAATAAATCTATTCGAAGTGGACAAAAATACTATTGGTAACGTTCAGTTTGCGTTTTGCTAACCAGAATGATCCGTAGCCACTCTTACTATTAGCTAGCTAGACACATCGTTATCATGTACGACTTAGGGAATATTACTCTGAGGAAAATGACTAGTAGATTCACTGAGTAGATATAAGTGGCAACAATCTTATTTTAATATGGTTTTTACATTGCCATAATAAGAAATCCCTCCTTTGTAACAGCGGTATAAATAATCTAATTCCAGCTTCATTTTCGCAAAATTTACAAGTAGATAGTAGGCGTTGTGAAGCATTGCATTTGCCACCGAAAAGTGAATCTTGTAGGAGACTGTAAAAGAAGGTTAAGGTAACTTTACTCTTCAATATTCACTATAAAAATGACTGTGGAAAGTAAGACGTTCAGAGCGATCATTAGGGTACACTTGCTATTTACGAGAAATTGTTCAACAGACAAGGAAAGCGACTTTTTCTCTCCCTTACTCGATATTCCGTATCTCGATATCGAGTTAGAGAACCATAGTGAAAGTTGGTTTTCATGGTTAACTCGATGGTCCCTTGGATCGCAGTAGCATTGGTTTTGTGTTCTGTAACTCTATACCTCCCTAACTCGATGGTCCCTTCAATATCGAGTTAGGGAGAGTTGACTGTATGAACGTAATGACCAATAAATACTTTTAACAACAAAAAATGAAATTAACTAGAACTACTACTAAACAGCCTAATTTTGTTAAGACTTGACGACACTTGACATTTGAGACTATAATCTTACTCACTTAGCACTTGAATGACAAATTATTCATAACCATTTCGACTAGACAGTACTAGCAATGGCACTACTACACTACTATTTCAAACAAATTCTGATGGAGCTGCTGATTTTCACAATGCTTCCTTTTCTCAGAAGCAAGGGAATATGGGTATTTTTCAAAAACTACCACGTCACAATGGACCGATGCACGAGTTCACTATCTGACGTTTGAGCGGTGCCTTGTTATTTACGTGACCATGGCAACAAGTGAATTCGGCACCGCTCAAACGTCAAATTCGTGAACTCGTGCACAGGTCCATACTAATAAAAAAACAGTGTTCATGCCGGCACCATAGCCTACTCCGTCTGAGTATTGGTCCTGCTAGAGGGGAAACTTGGCAAAAGACAGACCGAGGGTTCAGCCTTGACAAGTTAAGCTGTCAGGCAGCTCCAACTGAATACCATACAAAAAAAAAGAATGGTAGATTGAATTTTCAAACTTTGAATTACATATTTGAATTCTTTTTTTAAGGATAATAAAAAAATATCAAATCCGTAATAAACAAATGCTATTTCTCCATTAATTTTCCAATACTATTATATTTCTAAAAATCCTAAATAATCATACATAGTCTTATGGAATTGTATACATAAAGAATGTACTTGCATACACTCAAGATACATACGCTTTCATTCTCAATCTAAAACTGTTACAGTGACATTTCAACCAAAAAACCCCCTTAGAAGTACGCTTCCAGCGATGTTTTCCATACGAAGATTCCATTATTAAATATGACAAAACAAATAATGATCTGTGTTCCGGAAGCAGTTTGGTACGGAAATCTCAATCAGTATAATTTGATTTGCTTGCAAAAAAAGGAAGAACTTGAACCGGTATAGAAGGAATTCATGCAATTGCTTTCTGAGAAAAATATCATCACAAGGTGCCAATCCAGCAGAAGCTGCAATATAATCTCATTCCAATTAATTGAATTCCTCGATGATATTGCCAGCAGTTGCATGATGATGACGATATGGCTCATCATTATTCTGTTTTCTCAGTTTGCAAGAGTATACCTGGAAGCAGAAAACAAAGAAGGCAATCAGGTAGCATGTGTGACCTGAGTGCATTAGCATTAACATTTTCGAGGGATATAATGAAATTTCTCCCCTTTCAGTTGTTTTTGTTTTGAAATTGAATTTGTTTCTGCTGCAAGGAATGGCTGTTCATATCCCGAATGGGTAAATCATGGTTATGTATCATAATTGAAGGGGGGTGATGCAAAAGGGTGTAATTGACAACCAAGATTGAAAAAAAATACTTATTTTTTTATAATTTTCATACCATACAAATTGTGGGCTCTTCCTTAGCCGAGTGGTTAGTGGCTTTGCTACAAAGCAAAGCCGTGCTGAAGGTGTCTGGGTTCAATTCCCGGTCGGTCCAGGATCTTTTCGTAATGGAGATTTTCTTGACTTCCCTGGGCAAAAAGTATAATCGTACCTGCCACACGCTATACGAATGCTAAAATGGCAACATTGGCAAAAGAAAGCTCTCAGTTAATAACTGTGGAAGTGCTCATAAGAACACTAAGCTGAGCAGCAGGCTCTGTCCCAGTGAAGACGTAATGCCAAGAAGAAGAAGAACCATACAAATTGTGTGTGGGTTAAAAAAACTAGCCAACCTTTTACGAATTTTGTTTTTGTTTTTATTGAGCATGAGCATGAGCATAATTGGCCACCCGCAGTTGCAGTTGGTCGGATTATTGCAAGAACAGCTGTACTTGAACAGGGAACCAACAGATGCTACCTGGGATCAGTAGCATCTTCAATGTGTAAGGGAACTGGGGGTAATATGCCCATAGGGGACAAAACGCTCCACCATCGATTTGGACGAACGATGTGTTTTAGAATGCATATTATCACCCTAGATCATAGTAAATGGATAAAAATGCTTTTCCTAATATATTTTTGAGTGTTTTTCTCAAAGAAATTCGATAAAAACGTATAAAAACGTTTTTCACTGTTTTCGTTGGAATTTTGTGCGATTTTCAATGTCATTTTTAGGTCGATAAGTATCCAAATTTCTGAAACTATCGCCGAGAGCCAACTTGTGCACTGTCATAGCTTGTATTACATGCAAAAAATATGTTCAATTAGTCCTCAAAAAGCTTACCGAAGGACGTAAACTTTAATCATCTCGTGGGGCAAAACGCCCACCCCTATTTCATAACACCAAAACAGCCGTTGTGATTCAAATTCTACAAAACGTACTGCCACGTTGAAGTTACGCACGAATTGGAACCTTACAAATACACATTTTTTCGCATCAGCATGTATACTATTATTGAACAATAACATCTGAACAAACGGCTGGATGTATGCAACAGATAAACAAGCATGACACAATCATGCGTACATTTTCAGCACGGCTAACGCCAAACTCAAGCGGGGCGTTTTACCTCGCAAAACAAAACATATGCAGTTAAGCAAGTATTTTTTTAAAACTTATTTGTAAACCCCAGAAAAGCAAGAATGGATAGCTGTTTCTACTGTTTGATATCAAACATGTTTGTTTCCCCGACTAAAAAAGAGCATAAAATAATGTTTTTCACATCTAAAATCGCTGTTTCCCTTAACGAGGACAAATTACCTCCAGTCCCCCTAAGTAGGGTAACTGGTGGTAAAACGCGCCCTCTAAAGAAGGAAGCGTTTTTTTAGCTATGAAGAACATTATTATAAGCCTTTTTTTATTCATTATTTCATAGACAAACATGTTTTCTATCAAATAGTAGAAAAACCCATCCATTTTATTTTTTCTGGAGTTAAGAAATCAATTTTTATAAAATGCTTGCTTATCCGCATTTTATTTTTTGCGGGGTAAAACGCGCCACCTGATCTCGGCGTTAGTCGTTCGCGCACAAGCATGCGCAATCATGCTTGCAAATACGTTGCATACATAAGGCGCAAAAGAAAATGGCACAAAAGACAGAACTGAAAAAGCAGTTTTCTCCTTTTTAAACAACAAATTGATGAAAATAAAAACACACAGCCTTTTTATTTGGAAAATAAAAGAGCTGTGTGTTTTTATTTTCATCGATTTGTCTATTTAAAATAAGAAAACTGCTTTTTCAGTTTTGACTTTTGCACCATTTTTACTTGGGCCATAAGGGCGTTTGATCGGATGATATTGTTCGATTATACAGTATGGCCCATAAAAAAATGCGAAAATGGTCATATCATGTTTTAAAGTAGTTTTTACATAGAAAATGTGAATGAAACATGAATATTATTCATTACTTGTGTTTTTTAATCTATTTAGACTCAATTTTTCGCTTTGGATATGATATTTATTTGTTACTTTCACCTTACCAGAGAGGAATTGGAAGCATACTTTCAAATTTTATCATGCGGACGTCGAGTTCAATATCTGTGTGATGAAAGCTTCTAAAACATGAACGATGGCGTGGGATTCTTCACAGACCTTGTCTCCAGCATACGCCCATATCAAATGATAGAATTGGTTCATACCTGGGTAATTGGAGACTTAAACATATTTTCGAAAAAACGGCTCATTTTGGAGAGCTTTGATTGAACCTTCATATAAGTGTAATAAGCGGCTCCGTTTTGCTTAAAACTTGTGAGCTAGTATGATTTAAGTTGTCTCTAACCGAAATTTAAATCTCAAAAATCTGTTATAGGCCTCCGTATTTATTTTTTATTCAACCTTAACAAAAAATAAAGGCATATCAAACCTATAAGATCCAAATGTTCTCAAAACTATGACCCTGGCAAAATATTTTATTGTGATCATGAAAAACACGTTCTCTAAAAACTCCTCCATCCTCTGATACCAAACAAACTAAAATTTTCAACAATAAAGTGTGATTTTTTAAGGTGGAAGTTTAGAACCAGAGTATACGACAATCAGACGCTGTTTCTAGCTTTGGGCATAAAAAACCTTTGAACTTATTTGCTTTATTACATTATTTAGAACAGTAAGAAAAATATGACAAATATTGTCCTGAATAGCGAAGTTGTGTCAGAATATACTACAATAATCAGAAATTACATTCACTATCAAAAACAATGAAAATAACGCTTGTGGATGCTATATTCACGTTCCAACAATTTTCGCATTTTTTTATGGGCCATACTGTAGTATAGGGGCGGTCCATTAATTACGTAAGACAATTTTCGGGATTGTTCAACCTCCCCTCCCCCCATGGTAAGAATTTTTGTATGAAAATAAAAAATAAATTGTATGGCGCGTAAGAAATCACAAATACCCCCTCCCCCATAAACCCTTACGTAATTATTGGATGGCCCCACATGCTGATTCGAAAAATGTGCATTTGTAAGGTTCAAATTGGCACGTAACTACAGCTTGGCATTACGTTTGCTTGAATTTGAATTTTGGTCGGAAATGGTCACCAAAATCAAAAAATCCAAAAACACGTGTATCCTTATTTCGAATAAGGAACAAAATAGCAAATTTTCACGGAATTCGGTGACCCACTGGATCGGTTTTTCATGGAATGGCTGTATATATAGTGAAGCATTTTAATACATTTTCCATTATCTCGGGTGAAAAACATCGTCCCAAAGCACGTCGTTCGTTCAAAACAAGGGTGGCGCGTTCTACTAGACCGAAGAAGGTGATATTTAATCATTGATTAAAAGACTTGTTTGGTTCGAAGACCCAAATTGAACTGCTGTATTCAATGAATCTGGATTCCTTAAATAGGCCTAAAAGTGTTGCACTGGTATGTGCTACATTAATGGTTTTGCCTAGAAGTAATGGGTGAAGAGTTCTGGAGCACATATGCTGAGGTCAGCGTGACAAAATAATTGTGGTCCGATCGTTGCCTATCGCGATCGATCGAACTGTTAATCGAGCTCCCCGCAAATGCGTGGAACCTAGATGTTGGTTCATCGTTCGCGTCAGCATATATTTTTATGACCACCGAATTAACTTAACTGAAGATGGGCACGTCTTTTGACTGTGCACCACACCTCCCCCCTTTTGGGAGAATGGTGTTAAACATTCTGACTCTCAGACCATTGCCCTAAAACTCTTTTATAATTTAATTAATCTGTTTTTGTGTATAATTTGAGTTGTTCCTTGAGAATTTGTTATTTTAACATTAGGATTTGAAATTTCAACAACCGTATATGGACCATTGTATATTTGATCTAACTTTTTCCTGTTTTCGTTAACTATTGCTATATGATCTCCTAGTTTTAGTTCGATGGGATTGAATTTGTTTTGGTTTTTGATGGTTTTTTGCTTGTTAATCTCTATATATTTTCTGGTTCTTTTATGTGCCGTGTGTAATATACGTTGTAGTTCTTTTACAAAATCGTCGTAGTTATATATTGGTTGTACTTTTTTTGTAAGGAATTGGTTTTGTATTTTTTCTGTTCTGCCAAAGACAAGTTCAAAAGGAGTATATCCATGGTCTAAATTTGGTGTAGTATTATATGCGAATGTGTAATAGTTGACCCATTCATCCCAGTCATTTATATGTTCATTGGTGAAAATTCGCAAGTACTCATTGAGACACTTGTGATTTCTCTCCAATGCACCGATTGTCTGTGGATGATAAGGTGTAGAAAATTTATGATCAAATTTTAATAACTGTGCTATGTTTTTGAATAATTCATTCCTGTATTCCGTTCCCATATCTGTTCTAACTGCTGATATATTTGTTCCATATGTTAGCATGAATTCTTCTACAATAGCTCTGGCAACGGTTGCGGCTTCTTTGTTTATAATCGGAATAACTGAAACGTATTTTGAAAAATCACATTGTATGGTAACTGCGTATCTATTGTTATGATTGGTTTTTTGAAATGGTCCAACAGTATCAATTGAAATAATTTCAAAAGGTTTGCAGGGGGTTGTTGTTTTATCAATTTTTCTTGAGTGTGTTTTTGATGTTTATTAAGTTTACAATTTATGCAATTGTTTACAAAGTTTTTGATTGATTCTTTAAAATTTTTCCAATAAAACGCTCTTCGTAATTTGGTATACATTTTAGTTTGACCAATGTGACCTCCGGTAGGGCTGTTATGAGTTTTCTCGAGAATCTCAGAGGCCATTCTTGGATCTTTTATAATTTTTGGTTTCTCATATAACAATATTTCAATGTATTTCATGGATTTATTTGCTACTCTTTTTAATTCTTCCGCGGAAATAAAATCAAAAAATTTCATCATTAGTAGGTAGTGCTAGCTGGTCTAAGTTTAACTTGGTTGCACATCTTTCTATATTTTGGAACAAGTGCACTAATGCATCTTTATCCTCTGCCATCAAATGAATTCCACTTACTAATAAGAGGTCCTTTGTGCCTTTTTTATTTTTGATTTTTGGTGTACACAGTATGCTGTTATGTTTGTTAGCTATATTAAATTCTAATTTCGGAAGTTGTATAACTTTTTCAAATGAAAGAGCGTTAAACATCCTGAGTTGATCAGGCTGCAAGATGTTTACCTCGTCGTCGTCAGATGTTTTAGTTTTAGTCATGCTTCGTGTTATGACATTAATTGTTTTTAATTCATCTGAAGTAATGTTGATTGCGTGAGAGGGCATCAGCAATCACATTTTGTTTTCCTTTAACATACTCTATTTCTAAGTCATATTCCTCCAGGTCAAGACGAATCCTTTGTAATTTCTGGGATGGGTTCTTCATCCCAAATAAATATATTAAGGGTCTATGATCTGTTTCACTCGGAATTTTCGTCCTAATAGGTACGGTTTTAAAATATTCAATAGCCCAATGGATTGCAGCTAATTCTTTTTCAATTATAGCCTTGTTCAGTTCGCCTTTCGTGAAGGTTCTACTGGCAAATGCTATTGGAAGGTCAATTTCGTTATAGTTTTGTGAAAGAACAGCGCCACAAGCTGTTGATGATGCATCCGTTGTCAATATGAATTCTTTTTGAAAATCTGGGTATTGAAGAATTTGGGGGTTTAGAAGCTTCACTTTCAAAGTTTCGAATGATATGTGGCATTCATCTGACCATTTGAATGGTGTGTTTTTTCTCAGTAACTTGTTTAGTGGTAGGGCGATTTCTGAAAAATTTTCTATAAATTTTCGATAGTAATTACAAAAAGCTACATAGCGCCTTACTTCATCGGCGTTTTTGGGTATTGGATATTTTTTTATTATGTCATATTTTGAATCGTCAGGCAAAATGCCTTCATCTGTAATTTTGTGTCCAAATACGTCACGTCTTGTTTAAAGAAGCAACATTTTTCTGGGTTTAATTTTAAGTTGTATTGGCGTAATTTATCAAAAACCAATCTGAGGTTCCTCAAATGATGATTTTCAGAGCAACCAATCACCACAATGTCGTCTACATAAACAAACGCACATTCTGGTGTTAGGCCTGCCAAAGCAATTGTCATCATTCTTTGGAAACTGTTCGGTGAAATATTAAGTCCGAAGGGTAATCTTTTAAAATGGTAATGACCGCTTGTAGTTGAAAATGCGGTATATTTTTTGGAATGTTATTCTAAAACTTGTTGGTGTTCATGAGTCACATTAGATTTTCTGTTCTTCATTTTTCATAAATTTAATGCACCAGCACTTTTTCAAACCTTCGTTATCACACTGTTTGTACGGCGCGGGCGACTTTCAATTTCGCGCATCAGGGTTTGCCAAATTACACGTAGGAGGATAGCAACAATAAAAATCACCATGCATGTGGCAATCACATGCACTGGGCCAATTCCTGTTGATGTCACTGGTTGCATCTGCTGCTGTTGCTGCTGCTGCTGCACTACGATTTCTTCTCTTTTAGACTCTGTGCTCCCCATGTTTGATCACTATTGGATGGCGATCTTGGCCAATTTCATAATGTCCTTTTGTTCTTCTAGGAAATCAGCTGCTAGTTTTAGTACGGCTAAGAAAAGTACTACTGCGATTATTCCGGCAGTTATCGCGCACTGCATTTTCGATTTTTCACTTCAACTTACTTATCCGGATTTGTAGTTAAGCGGTCACTTTTCTTAGCACTTGGAGAAGGCTCCAAAGATCCTACCTGTCGTTCGGTCGCCATCTACTAGACCGAAGAAGGTGATATTTAATCATTGATTAAAAGACTTGTTTGGTTCGAAGACCCAAATGAACTGCTGTATTCAATGAATCTGGATTCCTTAAATAGGCCTAAAAGTGTTGCACCGGTATGTGCTACATTAATGGTTTTGCCTAGAAGTAATGGGTGAAGAGTTCTGGAGCACATATGCTGAGGTCAGCGTGACAAAATAATTGTGGTCCGATCGTTGCCTATCGCGATCGATCGAACTGTTAATCGAGCTCCCCGCAAATGCGTGGAACCTAGATGTTGGTTCATCGTTCGCGTCAGCATATATTTTTATGACCACCGAATTAACTTAACTGAAGATGGGCACGTCTTTTGACTGTGCACCACAGCGTTTTACCCCAACGGCGCATTTCACACCCAGTTCCCCTACTTTCATTATTATAACAAACAATACCGGCGCTGGCTGCGTCCGAATGCAAGTCAATTTGGGGATGGAAGAGAAATGATGACGTGTTACTTGCATTATGGAAGCCGAGGAGTCCTCTGCACTTCCACAAGAAAACACTGGGAGTTTAGATATGGGAAAGAGGATTCGTTTTGGTAAACGATAAACATATAATTTGAAATGAATGCTCCTAATCAGATTCGCGATATTCCTCGATAAACGCATTGGACATCTTCCTTGATGAAGCATTGAACTGCTTCCTTGATGATGAGCCCGATAGGCGTCATTCCGACTATGATTATGATCCTTCATTCCTCCTCCTCCAGTGAAGTTGAGCTTGTCATCGATCATTACCCAAGATGCCTAAGAGATTGCTTGGACTCTATGGTGCAATCACCTACCGAGATAAGCGCCCGTTGCTCGGACTTGCGGTTGTTGACCACCACCACTTCAGTCTTGTGACGGACCAGTTCTAGTTTCGTAGAGTTCATCCGTTTCTCAACTATTGAAATAAAGTGAACTGTGGTCAACTCTAAAATCCTCCATGGATTCGACATAGACCACTAGGGTGATATCGTCGATGAAGCCATCAATCTTAACACCCGTCGGAAGGGGCAGCCTCATTACGTCATCGTACATCGCATTCAATAACATCGGGCCCAGGATTGAACCTTGAGGTAATCCCGCAGTAATTCGAACGCTTTTCTGTCCCTCCTCTGTGTCATAGAAGTATCATACCATCAAATTGCTTTCTAAAAGGTTACACAACTGATTCGGTACCTCTAGGCGATGAAATGCGTTGTTGTTGAACGCAACCGCGCAGTAACGGATGCCGCTCCTTTTATGCTAGATTACCACCTCAGCTGTCTGAACGATCGACTGGATAGCATTCAGAGTGGAGTTAACTTTCCTGAATCCAAACTAATTGTTGGACAGTACTAGCCTGTTGAATATCAACCTCTTCAACAACTTGCCAATCGTATCTTGTAGACAGATAGGTCACCTGATGGCTTCCTCGCCTTTGGTTTTAGCGCGAATTTATGTTGTTTCCACACATCTGGGAAGATTTCGTGATCTATGCATTGTGGTTCTGAACATGTTCGGATTCGCATTCACTGACGCTTTTAAGGCAATATTTGGGATGCTATCGGGTCCCGGAACCTTGTTTGACGCGAATGATCTCACGACTTCTGCCAGCCCTTCGTTCGTCACTCTCGCCACTTCTTATCCTTCATCTGTCGCATACGGCGCTGGCGTCCATGGGCTTGTGGGATGATGCGGGAAGAGTACATCGATTTTCGATCGCAGCAACTTGAGCAACTTCTCTTGGTGCGCTATGGACCAGTGCACGAGTTCACTAGTTGACGTTTGAGCGGTGCCGTGTTATTTACGTGACCATGGCAACGAGTGATTTCGGCACCGCTCAAACGTCAAATTAGTGAACTCGTGCATTGGCCATGGGGCTCTGCACTGTTTTGATTTTGCACGGGATTTTGTCGTTTACTGGTCTTGTTGTTTACTAATTTCATGGTAGAGTGAAAGAGAGGTTTTGATTTTTGTGCAGAGCCCCATTACTACTATGGTGCTTTCCTGACCATTATTATCAGAGAAAAATCTCCATCAGATCTGTTCTCACCAGTCGTTTTTTATAGCTAAGCTCCACGTCTGGGCAAAATTAAAAAAAAAAGTCGTAGGGCCCGTTTTGAAGTTAGTTACGCCCTTTTGTTTGTACTCAAAGAAAATCTGAGATATTTAAACGGATTTATATTTTCCAAGATTTTCAGATTTGTGGGCTTCGTGGCCGTGCGGTTAGTGTTACCAAGCATTTAGCCGCATCGAGTCAAGGGATGTGGGTTCGATTCCCGCTTCAGTCTGGAAAACTTTTCGTCAGGAAGGTTTTTCGACTGGGCGTTGCCTGCTAGTCCGTTGTCTAGTGTGGTGCTTCCTTCAAAGGGCAAATCGCCCACTGGAAGCATCAACGTGTCGGTGTCTTTAAAAAAAAAAAAAGCGTAACAATTTTGGTCAAAGTTGGGAGGAGTTTTGAATGAGAAGATCGTCGACATTTTAAATAATCCCTTTTTGAAGTATAGTTATTAAAATCACTAATTTTAAATGGATAAATTAGGCATTTTAATACCGATAAGCAAGTTCAAATGTTTCAATGACACATTGCCCTTACATGTCGTCAAAGTATTCCACAATTAACTGATTTTTCGTAGGCTCAAGCGACATAAGGCATCACGGAGCCAATTTTGTATTATGGTTATTATTATTCATTAAATATTGTTATAGCCCAACTAGCTGCCTCCGGCTGTTCCGGCTAGATGCGTTCTGCCCCAGAACTTCAACTTCAATTGATGAATAATGAACCATTTGCCAAACTAGACCATTATTAGTTCATTGATAGCATACATCATTACATTTAGATTCTTCACAAATCTACAATTTTACCAGTGGGTTTCCCGGTCTTTTCGATCTCGCAAACCCGTAAATGTCCTGGATAAATACAAGAATAATAATTCGTGAATAATAAGCCTCAATATTTGAAATACGTATGAGAAAAAATAACAAAATCCGCTTGCAGAGCTTAGTTTAAGACATCTTCCTTAGAAATCAATACTCAAATCAAAACTTTCTTGAGAAGATTCTACCCCATAAGCCCGAATTTCATTTCCCCGAAGGTCAATAACCCGGATGTCATTACCCTGAACGCATCATTACGATGAGTGCTATTGCCCGAATAATAATAAAATTGCCTTGAATGACATTTACCCGTGAGAATGGAATTCTATGTAATACCATTCTAGAAACTGGAACTTGTGGTGATGGTCTTCAGGTTTATGGTATTCGAGGTAATGAGAAATAATTTTAAAAGGATATTTAAAATATGGTAAATCGTAAAAACAATGTTGCTCATGGATTCTGCGTGACTTCCAGTTTTTGTTACCGTAAAATCCTAATTTGTTCTGTGGCCGTTTGGTTACCTGCTAGTTTATCTACCATAAAAGGATTTGAATCCCAAACAAACTGAAGATTTCTCTGTAAACTTTCATTTTTTTTTTTATTTCTTTATTGAACTTTCATTTTTTCGATCGCAAACGGTGCCTGTAAAGTGAAGACTCACTAGCTGCTGCAGGCAAAATTTCAAGTTATTTGTAGTTCGCTATCCAAATTTCAGCCACTTCGGACTACCAGAAGCTGAGATACAGCACCCCAAACTTGGGCATTTTGTATGGGAAAACAGCATTTGGTTACTAACCTATGTCACTGACTGTATATCTTGTGTTTATAATGGTTACTTTGTTGGAACATGTTTATCTTATTTTGATTGCATGAAAACAATTAATTTAAAAAAAATATTATTTTGCAGACGTGATTGTTTATTTTTGCAATCAAGAATTCAAAAAGTCTAATATATCAGTTTAAACCATTTAATTATTTATAAGCCCTGTTTTCCATAAAGAAATCGATCATTTTGATTCAAGAATAATTTCTGAAAATAGCCGCTGAGTTTTTGCATGCAATGTATTTGAAAAAAATCTAGTGTCGCCACCATTGATTTTAGAAGGAAACGTTCTACGGAGAACTAAAAAATTCAAAAATAAATTACACAAAAAGCCCATTTTGGACACATTTTTAAGTTTCTACCGTAGAATCACGATAGGGAATAAATGTTTGGGATAGAGTTTCATCATGGAGACTTTTATCAATAAAAAAGTTTCCCTAATAACAACTTTTAGTCGATTTTAAAAATTTTAATTCAAATAAGTATGTTTTGATGATCAAATGAGAACCTTGAAATTATTCCTAACCATAATGGTTATCATGAAAATAACCCAGCTGAACCCAGAGTTTTTCTAAAATAAGTGAATTTTATGACTTTCTGTGGCAAGTAGTGTCAAGACGAAAAAGTCACTAAAAAGGGACTCTCCATCCGCCTTGGAAAATTGCCAGTAGGTATACCACGGTATACCTAAACTGCAAAAGCCAAAACCCATTTCCAATATTGCAATTTCTTAAAGACATCAGCTACACAACATTAGCTCCACTTTATGACTTGACACCTGCAAATCCATGACAACCATATGGAAATTTCCCCCTGTTCTCTATATAGTACCATTCTCAGTTCAGTATTAGCTAGTCAAAAATGAGGCAAGTTGTGCGGTACGAGCCGAAACTTTCCTGTTTATTGCAACATCGAATCATAAAGCTCACCGAAAAACGTGCCAGATACTGCAAACTAAATTACACCAACCAAAAGCGTAAAACTTCTTCCATCTTGTTAGGTGAAATTGTTTTCCGTCTCCGTCCAAAATGCGTTCTTCGTTCCTTGGCAGCTCCGGAGTCTCGACCCCCAAATTATCCTCATGAAGATGATGGTCGCTTGCACTCCGCAACAAAACAGTCAAGGCGATTCTTGTTCCGTCATGGGTGGATGAATTTTATTTCCGAAAATAGTTCCCATCTTTCCCATCACTTGTGGTACCATTATACAGAGTAGACTCGGAAATGTTTGTTCTGGGAATGAACTTAATTTCATTACAATCCGGAGCAGAAACTTTGAATCAAGTGCGGAATTGTTGCTGCCATTCACAGTACTTAGATGATTGCGATGATGTAATTTTAAACATATGGGATTGTAAGTTAAATAAACTTTTTATGAAAGGAAATTTCAGTTGTGGATGATAGAAAGCTACACTTCAAATTTTCGAAAGCGCACACTTGGTGAACCAAACATTCGTTTACGCTAAACGCTTGATCAATCTTCAATTGTGATAAGTCGTAATTATTATTAACTATTATAACTATTAACTTTCAAATTGGTATAACTATAAAGTGATAAATATTTTAAAACAAGTTTGATCGGGAAGTGGAGCCAATAAATTGGATGCTCCACTGTGTTGTACTTATTTCCTTTCAAATTTTATAGCTCTACTGGTTACGATTATTATTTCACCTTTGTCCTACTTTACTAATGTGGCAGAATGTTCATTGAAAATTTTACCTTTTTGTTTGCATCCTTATTGTCAAAGCTAATGTTGATAAATGGAATAATGCGTAGTTATATTGGTGATTGTTGGCTGCATCAGTTCTAATTTATTTATCATATTTTAATTTGGAGACAACATTCTCAAAATGAATTATATAAATTTTACTAAATAAAGCAAAATTTAGATTGAAGCAGAAATATCTTGCAAATCAACTTACAAACTATTCCAATTCATGATTCATTCCGACATAGTTTTAAACTTATCAAGAAACACGATTTACGCTTCCGTCTTGACACCTTCCACAAAGAACTATCTCCATCGGCTGCAAGATGGGCTCCACATTCACTTTCTACCCCGTCGGTTACCCACCTGGGAATATCCTGTGGACAGCCTTCAAGTCACAAAAAGACATCATCCCAAACTATCGGCACCTTGCACACAGAAACCCAGTCTGAGTTTTGTCTGTTGGCACAACTATTGCACAATTCTCCGAGGGCTAGTCAGCAGAAAGTTTTCTAACCATCGCCAATACAGAAAGTTGCCACCATTTACTGGAAGCGTGAGATAAGGCAAAGTTTCACGGCAGCTTCAACTGTCTCCTGTGCGCTACACTGCGGTAAAATCAGCTTCTGCATAGCCTACCCTACAGTATCCGAGCTTGGGCTGAGCATTGATGGTGACCTTGGGAACAACTAGAAAGTTGAATAATTTATTCAGGTAATCAAGGTGAGATTTGTTGTCTCCTGTGCAGCCCAGAGTCGGCAGGGAGGCCTTGAACGAAAGTTAAAGGGTAGAAATATTCGACTAGAAAATGTGTATGAAGTGAACTTTGGTCTGTTGGCGAAATTAACAAACCGCAGTGAGTTCATAAGCAGCGTAAGCAGTGAATTATGCTCGAGAAGAATTTTGTTTGTGAATTAAATAATCTAACTCAAATTAAGATATTTGTTTTAGCCAGTTGCCTCAAGCACAAAACTTGCACACAAAGTTGCGATTTTCCTGTACAGTGATTGTATTCTGAGTCTCAATAAGGGAACATAACAGATCTGAGCGGAAACTGCTGTAGGCTATGCATCACTTTAAAATATAATACTAAGAGAATCGTATTCCACACCTTTTCCGGCTTAACTCGATAGACTGAGGTGTTGTATATTTGTTTGTGCTTTAGTATTTGTACTTTTTAGTCCAGATTTTCCTATAAGGCTATACGCGGGTTCCACTCCCATGACGTTCCGGTAAACAAGCCTCTGGAGGCTCTGCTTGAAGGCCTTATGAAGTTCCCTCCGCAGCATTAGCTCAAGGTAAATTAACTGAATCCTTGGAAAATGTCTTGGTGAAGAAGATTTCATATCTATAACAGACTTTCAGATAAATCGAGGACACCTTCAGGCTATAATGAAGTGAACTGGTGGACACTCAACCGACAATTTCATTTCAATAGACGACATCGCCGACTCCAAAAGTGTTTCATATGTAGTGCCATGCATAGGGACAATGGAAATTCGCGATTTCGCGGAAGCCGCGAAATCCGCGAAATTTGGACTTTGGTGCGAAATTCAGGAAATCCCGCGAAATGCCGTGAAATTTATTGAATCTGGACAAATCATATGAAAATCGCAGTAAAATTCAGTTTTTTTCCTATGAAAATGGTTAATATATTTTGAATTCAAGGGTTCCACCAACAATTTTTGTACCATTTAGTTTTAAATTGAACTTCTTCAGGTTTGCTTGTTTCGATTTTCATTTTTAAATAAGTAATAAACTTATCTTAAGGCTCAAGATTCCATCATTCAATCATCAGCCATCATTGAAATTCAAAAACCAGTTTTTTCGCTCAAATTTGAAACAATCCTCATGAAAATCTATCATTGCATTACCGATTACAAGTAGAATGCAATGATAGATTTGCATGAACATTGTTTCGATTTTTAGCGCAAAAACTGGTTTTGAAAATTCGTAAAACGATGATGATTATTTTCCTCTTAATCGGTAAAATAAAAATTACAATTACTAAAACATTGCTTAGTTTACACATTTAAAATATACCTGCACAGGAAATAGTCTTTTTAGAGTAAAATTTGACTGAAAGCATGAGACCGCGAAAAGCCGCGAAATTTTAGTTTTATCGCCTAAGTCACTCGCGAAATTTTTAGAATTTTGCCGCGAATTTCCATTGTTCCTAGCCATGCATGAAACCAACTACCGTTATTCGGGGTGTAGTTGATCAGCGGGGAGAAGTTGATCATTCGCGTACTCACATGTATAAACTGTCAAGAGAGCTACGATTCGATTTCAATTAGCACAGTTTCTGTGACGTTGTATCACCTGATGGCTGCTCTTAATGTTCCTTAGTTCGGTTTGACATTAAAGATAATTATACCATAGAAAAACAGATTTTTTATGAAATGTTTGACGAACTGTTGAAGAGTTCTTCTTCAAACAATCGACTATTGACAAGACTATATGAAGACACCATTTAAATAAACTGTTTCATATATTCCAGATATGTGAATCTAGTTTTGAATTTGCTTGGTGGATAAACAATCATTTTCTGAGTAAAAAATGTACATTTTTGTGCGCGAGTTGCTAATTTCAAAGAAAATTGCATACCTTTAGGCGTTGAATGTGGAGTGTTCTATAATTTACAACATTGAAATTTAAAATTGAACGATAAATCATTAAGTTGTAGGATTTTTGAGACTTGATTGAGACTTTAGTGACCCCAAATTTAGTGAATAGCATATCTCTTTATTTTAGGAAACTTATCGCAATAATTGATCAACTTCACCCCGGAATCAAAAACTTCACTTTTTGATTTCTTTTTTAAATATTTTTGTTATTAAGTAAGCATTTTGTTGAAATTTCGTTTGTTTAATTCGATAGACAGTAGGTAGGTAGAAGCACTAGATTTCGCCCCCCTAAACCATGTAATCGCAGGAATAATAAATTTCTGACTCTATTAATCAATATCAAATAATGTTATTGGGTTTATTCAACTATTCATCTATTATTTTAGGATGATCAAGCTGCAAAGTTATCCAAAACAAAGTTTTACTATTGAAAAAAGTATAATTTTTGGATTGATGGTGTGCTTTAATTTTCGTCCCCCCAAATTCAATCTTCGCCCCACCCATGCTCTAATCTTCGCCCCCATTAATTGAAGTACAGGTTTTCGATAGTTTAATCAAGTACTTATTATCTTCTCACTTTTCATCTTCACTGGTACTTATCCTGCCTATTTCCACTATGTCTTTTTCTTTTTGGCATTACGTCCACACTAGGACAGAGCCTGATTCTCAGCTTAATTTTCAAAGAGTACTTAGTTCATAACTAAATGGTTTCTTTACATAAGTTGCCATTTCTACAGTCGTACCGTGTGGCAGGCACGATGACACTTCATGGACAAGGAACTCAAATAAAAATTCCATTACAAAAATATCCTGAACCGATAGGTAATCGAACTCAGACACCTTCAGCATGGATTTGCTTTGTAGCCGCCTACTAACGAAGGCTATGGAAGGTCCTGATTTCCACTATGTATTGTTTTTATTTATTGCAAAGTAATTATTTATGCTCTTGTAGCATTTATGTGATATATGCAGGGTTCTGAATTTTCGTATCAATGATGCGAAATCTACGATTTTTCTCACGTAAGGAGAATGCTTTTTTCGCTTCCTCACGTGAACATCTTTTATCGTTCACACTAATTTTCCCTGGAGCTACGATGGTGGATAACCGAAAACCACTCCACTCCGGGGATAATTTATTTTTCACTCCATCATATTTTCGCTCACCAACTGCTCCCGAGAATTATCACTATGTGGATAAACAAAAACTAGTGCCGGCGACGGGATTCGAACCTAGTACATTGCTAAAAACAACCGCGATGCGTGCACGCTAACCATGCTACCACCCCAACTTGACGAAAGGAGTGGTTAATTTGGTGCATAAAAGCAACTGCTGCTTGTGGCGATGGATACAGGAAAAGTTCTCCATGGATCGGAGAAAGAGGAAACAAACTTCTCACAGCTACGGAAATGTGCAATTATCTATTTTCGCTTTGTTTTGTGGACGGATAAAATCGCAAGGCAGCTAATCGCTGAAAATTGCTGTGAGGGATAAATCCATTATCGTGAGAGTGAGTGAGAATTCGGAAGCCTGGATATATGTTATTATTCCCAGGAAGTCGAGAAATTTCCCAACATGAAATAACCCAATGTCAGAATATCGGAATCAACCCCGATATGTCATACATTAAAGTTCTCCAATATTTTTTAACACTTCAGTCGTCGCGCTGTTGTATTTTGTACAACAGTGGTGAAAAAACCTCGCTTATCGTGCACAGCATCAGCGTGGTGGTTCTGACGGTTGCAAACCGCGCGACGACTGAAGGGTTAAATAATTATATCAAGTACCGTTATTTCGGGAGAAATTTATCATATTCAGCGTTTTCAATAATGTTAGCAGTGCCAAAAACTGAATGCGGAAAAAAAGTACTGCGGTAAACCCATTAACTCATGTAGTGGTAAAAATAATATTTAATATTAAAAATCGGTTGATCATATTTCGTTTCTATTCCATTCTTGCTGAATATGGTGGGTTATTTGATTGACAATAATAAGTTCAATTTGTTCTTCGTCACAGACTATCAGTATAATGATGAGCAACAAATATCATACACTGAAATGAATTTTATTGTAGAAACTACTGAATGCATGGTAAAACTAAGAACTACACCAACAATTTTCAAGACTACATAAATCTGTTAACTTTTTTGAAGTGTAGTCAACATCAATACACAAGAAAATTTATTTATTTAACCAGAATTGCAATATTTATGACTAGAAATAAACTTGATTTGAACCACACTGTGCTGTACGGTAGGTGTCACGGATTTAAATGCTTTGTAGTTAATGCTTCTATGGAAATGGTCACATTTACTGCACAGGATTTTTACCAGATTATGGTAAACTAAACAGATTTTAGTAGTCGGTTGAAAAACGTTGATGAAGTTCTTAATCCCACCTAATTCTAGTGGTAACGTCCGCGTCTACAAAGTAAAGCCATGCTGAAGGTGTCTGAGTTCAATTCCTGGTCGGTCGAAGATCTATTCTTAACGGGAATAATATTGACTTCGTTAGGCATAAAGTGTTTTTGTGCTTACCACAGAATAAAAGAATACGAAAATGGCAGCTTATGCAAAGAAACCTCTCAGCTAATAACTGTGCAAGTGCTCATATGAATACTGCTGAGAATATATAGCTAAGAACAGGCTCTGTCCCAGTGAAACGTAATACGAAGAAGAAGGAACTATTCGGTACATTCAGAAAATCCTTTAAACTTCCTGTAACCTCCTGTAAACAGTTAATAAATCAATGAGTTTGTTTTGTTTTTCGAACAATTTCGAGGAGGGGCGAAAATTAATGCACGCACCACTGAAAGAACGTTACAGGTAGTTTCGCCAGGGGCGAAGATTAGAATCGTACGAAAACGTGCTTTAGTTTTCGCCACCCTGAAAAAATAGTTTAAAACTGGTTATAATTGCTGGAATAGTTGAAAAAATCTATTCGTGTCTCTTGCTGATGCATGTCTTATCAGAACTATTCATTTTTTAAAGATGAAATAGTTATCTTAATATGTTTTCCTTGCCTTTTTAAATAGACGCTTTTCTCAATGAACGCAAAAAATAGCGTATCATTTTTTCCACATTTTTATATGTGATTATTTGGCGGTTTAGTAGATTACTTTAATTAGTAACATTTGGAAACTAAGTATATTTTATTCCAATCTTTTATATAAGTTAAAAAGTAAAACATTTTTATTTTATTACAATCTAGAACAAGCTAATGTTCTACCAGGGGGGCGAAAACTAGGGAGGGGGCGAAGATTAATACATCCTAGCAAATATGCGGGGCAAATTACTGAAACCAGACCAAATTTGCCATCAAATGTCAATTCAATTCGATTTCATCCGTATGTTTTTAAATTGATAATTTGAATTTGAGCGAAATTTTGCCTATCAGGTATCAGTATATTGGCTCAGGTGGCACGTTCCCCTACAATTGGGAGATTTGTGCCTCGCCCCTTCATAGCCTTATCATCATTTACCTGACGAAAAGGATGGTGGAAAGGAATTGGGATAAGGAATGGGTATGGGGAAAAGGAAGAAGATGGGAAAAAATAGAATAGTAAAGAAGAATGATAAGTTTACCCGTCCCCCACTAAAGATGAGAATTCCTACGCAAGTTAGGAATTCAAACCTTCTGATAAACAGATTGAATCTGCAGAAAACCATATATAATGGCTAGGTAAAAAAATGCGTATTCCATAACACATGTTAGGAGTGCACAGTTTTTTGATTTGCAGATTTATTCTGCGGTAATGTTCTTGCGAACACTTTCTGAAACCCGTAATTTAAACGGAATGTGTGCTTCTTTAGAAGTTCAATAGAGTCATGATCAGCACTTCAGATTATCAAACGACTCTCTGCAGAGCCAGTCTTGACTGTAATAATCCAAAGATTTATCAGATAATTAGGGTTCTGAAAATGGAGACGATGGAGAACGTCAGAACCAGTTAAATTTTCCTTGTCATTCCAAGGAATATTTAAACAGATTTTATTCTGTTTCAGACAAAATGACTGAATGCAGAACTTGAATTCACTTGCCACCTTTTCATTTATTTCCATCAGTGTTTGCTTGAGCCAGATACAGCTTCTCTCGTTCTCTGGAGAGAACCAGATTTTTCCGTATCTGAGCCCATAGCCATCAAAGCTGGGAATAAATGAATTAGGTGGCAAGTTGTACAGATAGTCATACAAATTTCTGACCAGATCATTTTTCAATGCTTTGGTGAAGTACCCGTTTTCAAGCTTCACTTGAAAACGGAGTGGCTCAAATGGCGTCTTATTCAAAGACAATGGATCAACAGGTGAAGCCTTCGCGCCTTCATCTCTTGACTTTTGTTGCTTCCACTATCCGCGTTTGGTGCACTATCGGTACCAACAGCAGTATAATCCATGCCAGTGGTGCCTACCTCTTGTTTATCAAGTACCAATCTATTGGAAACTGATTTGTTTCCAATACCTGATTCCTGGTTAGAAGCCATGACCAACAGCGAGTTGTTAAACCTGATTGGATTGCACGAGGTGTGAACAACGATCCGAACTCTACGGCAGCTGAGTTGAAAAAGAAAGACAATATAGTATTGTACAGAGAAGTACCTCCAAATACCTAAATGTCAGAGAAAGAGAAATATCTCCAGGAATAAAACACCACGATGGTGATCAATACACACAAAATCTTAAGATGATCAGTATGTCTGTTGAAGTTACTGAGAGTGATCACAGTTTCTCTCACAAACAAATTTCAACACGTCATAGCATGACACAAGTTAACCACGACAATCTCAAATCGTATAACAGTTATGCGTGCCGCTGTAACATGCAATACAAATGAGATGAGTCAATTTGCTAATAAGTTAAAAAGAGAAAAAATGATGGCATGCACTCTATGAGTACGGTGAATTCACAAACATTGAAAGCGGTGTTTTTCCGTATTGTTGGAATCAGTCGTATGTAATTCCAGTGTTTAAGAAAGGCTGTAAAAGGACCGTCTTGAACTACCGGGGTATAGCATCTTTGAGCGCTACCTCCAAGTTGCTGGAATTGATCGTTTTGAAGAACTTAGTGCAATGCTACTCGCATTACATATCTCAAGATCAGCACGGATTTATTCCTAAACGCTCGACGACCTCCAACCTAACGTGCTTTACTTCTTACTTGATACGCCAAATTGAATGTGGGTATCAGGTAGACGCAATCTACACCGACCTTTCCGCAGCCTTCGATAAAATGAATCATCAAATTGCTCTGGATAAGTTCGACAAATTAGGCATGAATGACAGGGTCCTATGCTGGCTTCGATCCTATCTAACTGGCCGTAGTATGTCTGTAAAAATCGGCGATTATGTTTCTTCTGCGTTCCAAGTTTGGTCCGGTGTACCCCAAGGCAGTCATCTTGGACCGTTCCTGTTCTTGCTATACATGAATGACGTAAACTTCATTCTTAAATGTATGAAACTTTCGTATGCCGATGACCTGAAGCTATACTTCACGATAAAGCAACCGCGTGATGCTATTTTTCTGCAACATCAGCTGGAATCTTTTGCCGAATGGTGTCGTGTAAATCGTATGTCACTAAATGTAACGAAGTGCTCTGTTATTTCATTCGGCCGCAAGCATTCACTCGTGCACTTTGATTATGCATTAGGAGACGAGCAGTTAAAGCGTGAATCAATGGTTAAGGATTTGGGAGTTCTGATCGACTCTAAATTGTCCTTCAAAGACCATATTGCTTACATCATTGCTAAAGCTTCATCTCAGTTAGGTTTCCTCTTTCGGTTTGCTAAGAAGTTCAAGGATGCCTACTGCTTGAAATCGTTGTATTGTTCGATCGTGCGTCCCATACTGGAATATTCTTCAGTTGTCTGGGTCCCTTTTTATCAAAATGAAGTACACCGCATTGAACGGATCCTGCGAAAATTTATTCGTTTTGCATTACGACACCTAAATTGGAGAAACCCGCTCAACCTACCAAGTTATGAGAGCCGCTGCCAGCTCATCGATTTGGAACCACTCGTAGTGAGGCGTAATGTGGCGAAAGCTTGTTTTATTGGAGACCTTCTGCAAGGCAATATAGACTGTTCTACATTACTCGGCATGCTTGATATAAACATACGCAGCAGAAACCTTCGGTCACACTCGTTCTTCAGCATTCCTTCTGCGAGGACGAACTATGGTCAGCATGAACCAATACGCAGCATGTCCCGTCTATTCAATAAGTGTTATTTTGTGTTTGATTTTAATGTGTCACGGGAAGCTAATAAGCGTAGTTTTAAACGTGTATTCTGTTATTAAGATTTTTTCTATATTGTACGTTTAGCTTAAGTTTTGTCATTGGGGTGATTTCTTACCTGTTGACTAAATCAATAAATAAATAAATAAATACTTTGAACTGCTTCTCAAGAATGGAGAGCGCAACTATAATGCTTGCTTCACGAGAGAAGCAAACAATTACTAACACATTGCGTACATAGATGAATATGTCAACGGGTAAGCAAATTTATAGTAGAAGAGGAGAGTTCAAGACAAGCCTCGTATTACTGTTAATTGACTCAATTGAATTTAAGAAGAAATCCTTGATTTGATGGTGCCAGAAATATAGCATTGTTAAAATGGAACTAAATTGGCATAGTACTGTACCATTTCCTCATTAGTCCTATATCAACTCATCACTACTGCTAGATCATCACACATTAAGAACAGGTGTATGCACACAATGAACAAAAGTGTATGTACACTCGCTTCGACTATCACAACGTAAAAATAAGAGAATTTCACACGATTATTTGCCATCGTCACAAAAATGCTCCTAACACATGCAATCACATGCCGCTATATGGTATGCAATTCAAACAGCACACGTAATCGTTCTCGTTAGAGATGAAAAACTTTGCTCACTATCTTGCTCACTAAATATGTTCTCACACTGGTAGACCCACACAAACAAGAATACTTATCTGTTGGTAACAAAATGGTACGATGGCCATCAGATCAGCGAAAATTATTTTCTTTTAAAATAAGCATAATTGCTTTTGTACTAATAAACCATGGGTTCCAATTATATGTTCACTCTTGGCGGTAACACTTAGCGCGCATTTACGCTTTATCATGTTCGAATACCACTGCACAGCCCGAAAAACAGGCTAAACCTCGTAAGAGGACGTCCACTACCCTTCACTCCTCACGGTGTTTGAGAAGAAATTTGCCAAATTTGCCATCAAATGTCAATTCAATTCGATTTCATCCGTATGTTTTTAAATTAATAATTTGAATTTGAGCGAAATTTTGCCTATACTCTGTATATTAGTGTGGGACAAAATTTAGATTTTCGCTCCAGTCCACTTTTTGGATTGCATTGAGGTCCCATAACAACTTTTTTCACAAGTGTCGGATTGTTTCGCGGTCTTCGGCAATATTCTGCATCGTAAAAATACCTATCGAAAAACGTGTTCAGAATTTTTATAGAGGACAATGGGCGACCTCTGGCGATTTTTCTTTGCAAAAGTAAGTTTTCCCATAGTAAATCCCATACAAACTTTGAACGGCTGGCGCTAAAATATAGTTTCACCTATTGAGCTGAAATTTTGCACAGTTATTATGAGACCTAAATGCAATCCAAAAAATGGACTGGAGCGAGAATTCAAGTTTTTCATATAACCGTGTCCCAGGCTACTGTATATATCGTGTGACAGGTACGAAGAAAATCTATACCCTGAAAATAATTACCAACCCTTAAAAATCCTGGACCAGTGGAAATCAAACCCATGACCCGTGGCTAGGTCTTTTCGAGTGGTTGTGCGTTTACCTCTGCTATCTGGACCCAGTGGGCACGTAACGTCAGAAATAGAAAAAGCCTCAGTGGTGGAGTGAAAGTAGCAAATGCCATTTTTTCAGTGAATTTCCCAAGGATCTTGGTGATCCATCTTCACCGGGAGGTCAACACGCTCGAACGACCCGTTTAAAGGCAATTATTACTTTATTAGCTTCATTATCGGCTCCATATTTCCTCCTTATGGTAGCCGACGCAATAACTGGGCTGAGTTGAGTTGGGTTGGGTGAGAAAGATAACACCCGTTCTCATGGGTCGGTGAATGTGAACTCAAGCGCCTGGTCATACTTTATAGAGTGCTGCGCTTAATTGTCACCTCAGAATAGGTAATAATAATTTTATTGCACAATTAACCTGGATAAGCAGTAGCGCCCAGCTTCTGCAACCTAATGGTGGGTAATAACGGTCAAAGGTTTCTGATAAAGCTGTCATAAATAGATAATTGCGGGAGAAATGATGGATATAACCTTTGAAACACAATTGATTGATTGGAAGGTGCTGGAAGAAGGGGTTCTAGATCAAGTGAAATTCTAAAATATCGAAGTAATTTAAATTCCCGGCAAATTACAGTTCATGTAATTATATTCATCATTCGAAACATTATAAATGAAATTGAATTCTCTTACGTTTTTTCGCGCAGATTTTGTCAGGAATTTGCCCAAAAATCTTGCAATAAATCCACAATAAATCTGTTACGGATATACATATCAAGATGTTTAACGAGGATGTTGTAGTTTTTTTTTAATTTTATAACGGTAAATTTTAAGAGCACCAGAGCAAATAACAAACTGTCAACTCGATGGTCGGAGTATAATATTTGACTGCTAAAAAATATGTAAAGGTAATATCCCCTTATTTTAAACACAGGCTTGGAAAGATATCCTTCTGAGTAAGATTATTCCATAGCGAGCTATGTAAGCCGTCAATGACACGTTTACAGTGGTTGTTATTTAAAAAAAACTGCTCGGGCACGTCAATGTTATCTTCCTATTCACAAACATTCATTAAAGATTTCATTTCATTTATTTAGTTAACATCTAAATAGATAACACTGAATCAACAATTTCACGTCACAATACTCGGTTCGTGGCCGCATCTCTCCACCCCCTGGGTTCTGCCCCACGCTCGCCAAATCGATACGCACCTGATCCGCCCACCTAGCTCGCTGGGCTCCACGCCTTCTTGTACCGACTGGATCCGAAGCGAACACCATCTTTGCAGGGTTGTTGTCCGGCATTCTTGCAACATGCCCAGCCCATCGTATCGTTCCAGCTTTGGCCACCTTCTGGATACTGGGTTCGCCGTAGAGCTGGGCGAGCTCGTGGTTCATCCTTCGCCGCCACACACCGTTTTCCTGCACACCTCCGAAGATCGTCCTAAGCACCCGACGCTCGAAGACTCCAAGTGCTTACAAGTCCTCCTCGAGCATCGTCCACGTTTCATGCCCGTAAAGGACTACCGGCCTTATGAGCGTTTTGTACATGATACATTTGGTGCGGGTGTGAATTAGCGTTGGGCGATTTTGAATCGATGTTACGAAAATCGATGTTTGCATTCCGATTAATCGATTTTTTTGAATCGATGTTTGGAGCACCTAAAATCGGGTGAATCGATTCTTTTCATTCGATTTTTTGATTTGATGCATTTTGTTGAAATTGTTAAATACTTCTTTACAAGTTTGTGGAAAAGAGACCATATTTTGAATTAGTCTTGAAGTAGCAAATCGGTTCGATTGATTTTCAAAACTGGTTTGTTTGAAAGATGTTAAAATCGAATACAAATGAATTTGGTCCCATTACAAATTTCATAAATTTCCATTTGCATCCGATTCGAATCGATTCAAAAACATCGATGCAAAGTATTTGATTAAATCGGTGAATCGATTCGACAGTTCAAATGTGAATCGATTCAGTAACATCGATGTTCTGGACAAATTTGCCCAACGCTAGTGTGAATCTCTTTTGACCGCAGCTTCTTGTGGAGGTCATAGTAGGCCCGACGTCCACTGATGATGCGCCTCCGTATTTCACGGCTAACGTTATTGTCAGCCGTCAGCAAGGATCCAAGGTAGACGAACTCGTCGATCACCTCAAACGTATCCCCGTCTATCGTAACACTGCTACCTAGGCGACCTACCCTGTCGCGCTCGACCCCACCAGCTAGCTTGTACTTTGTCTTGGTTGAATTCACCACCAGTCCAACTTTTGCTGCCTCGCGTTTCCGGTGGGTGTACAGGTCTGCCACATTTTCAAATGTTTGGCCGACAATATCCATATCATTCGCGAAGCAAACAAATTGACTTTTTCTCGTGAAAATCGTACCCCGGCTGTTGAGCCCGGCTCTCCGCATAACACCTTCTAACACATTATTGAACAACAAGCACGAAAGTCAATCACGTTCTCGTAATCTCCGGCGGGATCCAAAAGAGCTTTTTTTTAATTTCTTTATTAGTATTATTCCAAACATTACATTCATTATTTCTTATATCTAGGTGTTCTATCATCCTAATTTGGTAACAAAAATCTAAGATTTTATTAACATTTTGTTAACAACATATTACATTTCATTTGCCGTAGCAGTTCAGATTTTTACAGGTTTTTAATATACTTAACCTAACTTAACTTAAATATATAACGCATTAATCGTGGCAATAGAAGATTTTAATGATTTTTGCCTGAAATTATTAATTATTTTTATTTGACATTTGTTCTAATGTTTCAATATTGGATATTCTATGTAACTCATTGGTACTATACCAGAAAGGACGCTTCAGAATCATTTTCAAAATTTTATTTTGAATTCTCTGCAGAGCTTTCTTCCTGGTATTACAACAGCTAGTCCATATTGGTACAGCATACAACATGGCTGGCCTGAAAATTTGTTTGAATATCAAAGGCTTGTTTTAAAGACAAAGTTTTGATTTTCTATTAATAAGGGGATAGAGACATTTTACAAATTTATTACATTTGGCTTGAATGCCCTCAATGTGATTTTTGAAGGTTAAATTCTTATCTAGCATGAGCCCTAGATACTTAACTTCATCTGATCAATTTATTGGAATCCCTCTCATCATGACAACATGTCTACTTGAAGGTTTCACATAAAGAGCTTATGGTTTATGTGGGAATATTATTAGTTGATTTTTGGAAGCATTAAAAGATATCTTCCATTTCTGCAAATATGAAGAAAAAATATCCAAACTTTTTTGCAAGCGACTACAGATGACACGCAGGCTTCGACCTTTGGCGGAGAGGCCTGTGTCATCCGCAAACAAAGATTTTTGACATCCCTGAGGTAACTTAGGTAAGTCAGATGTGAAAATATTGTATAATATTGGTCCCAAAATGCTGCCTTGAGGAACACCAGCTCTTACAGGAAGTTTTTCAGATCTGGAGTTCTGATAATTAACCTGAAGTGTACGATTTAACAGATAGCTTTGAATTATTCTAACAATGTATGTTAGAGTTTTTTAATTTTACAAGCAAACCTTCATGCCAAACACTGTCAAATGCTTTTTCTATGTCTAGAAGAGCAAGACCAGTAGAATAGCCTTCAGATTTGTTGGAACGGATCATATTTGTTACACGTAAAATTTGATGAGTTGCCGAATGTCCATGGCGGAATCCGAACTGTTCATTGGCAAAAATTGAATTTTCGTTGATGTGGACCTTCATTCTGTTCAAAAAGACCTGTTCAAAAAGTTTACTGATGGAGGAAAGCAAGCTGATTGGACGATAGCTAGAAGCTTCTACAGGGTTTTTGTCTGGTTTTAAAATTGGAACAACCTTAGCATTTTTCCATTTGTCAGGAAAATATGCTTATTGAAAACATTTGGTAAATATTTCAACTAAAAATGATAAGCTACTTTCTGGATGTTTCTTGATGGGGAATAGAAAATTCCATCATCGCCAGGAGCTTTCATATTTTGAATTTTTTAATAATAGTTCTCACTTCTTCTAAATCAATCTCCCAGGCATTTTCGAGAACGTTCTCTTGATTGAGAATATTTTCGAACTCCTGAGTTACTTGATTTTCAATTGGACTAGTAAGTCCTACATTAAAATTGTGCGCACTTTCAAACTGCATAGCAAGTTTTTGAGCTTTTTCGCAATTAGTGAGTAATAACTTGCTTTTAATTGGCTGAATTGATCACCGTGAACTTCTATTTCAATATAAAATATCAAATATAATTTGTTTTCCTCTCTCAATGCCGGTATTGGCTTCTGAGGTTTTTTCAAGATTTTAGATAATTTCCAAAACGGCTTAGAGCAAGGGTCCAATTGAGAAATTTTATTTTCAAATTTTTTGTTTCTTAATTGAGCAAAACGTTCTTATTTTCTTTCTGCAAATCCTGCTATATAATTTCCATAGCAGGATCGCGAGTGCGTTGAAATTGCCTTTTCCTCACGTTTAAGACGGATCAAGAGTTTAAGATCATCGTCTATAATCACGGATTCAAATTTTTCAATTTTACTTCACATTTTGGAATTGCAATGCTCCTGGCTTCAACAATGGAATTTGTTAAAGTTTCAAGAGCATTGTCAATATCAAGTTTAGTTTGTAAAGATATGTTAACATCAAGATGAGATTCAACATTCGATTCATATATATTCCAGTCGGCTCGTAAATAATTGAAAGTGGAGCTGATAGGATTGAGAATCGCTTCATGGGATAATGGAAATGTAACAGGGACATGATCAGAATCAAAATCAGAATGAAAAACAAATTGGCTACAAAGATGACTAGAATCGGTTAAGACCAAGTCAATCGTAGATGGATTTCTAGAAGAGGATGTTACATATTGGTAGACAGCAGTGCGGAAAAAAGGCAAACCAGCGAGTAAATCCATCAAACGTAGATGTTTTACTGCCAAATGTTTCGAGCTATATCCGCAAAATCGGCAAGTTCTTCAATGAACTACCCTTTCGAAAGCACTCCCGCTTAAGCGCCAGTACGAGAGCTCGTACTGCTTAAGAGCGTGTTCAATCACCGTACCCGGCTAGTCCTCTCAAGGCAGGTCTGGTAAAGACTACTATATAAAGGCTAAAACCCAAACCATACGGAAATCGAACCGAATAAATCTGATAACAGCTGGAATTTTCTCTGTGTAATCCGACGATTGATTAGGGTCTAACTTTGAGTATGAAACTCGTAGGGTTTATCTATTCTCTTTATATCCCTATTTTGGCCCTAAACGTGCACGTTTTTACAGACTAGTCTAACCTGGAGTTACAGCTTGTGTGTCACCTCAATACGTATCATGGTTTGGTCGTTGTTGCAACAGTCGCTCAACTCAGATGGGGGGTTGCCCAATGCTACACGTGCACCTAGCTGCGACTTGGGGTCCCAAGGAGCTACTCAATGCGGACACGTGGCGTACACCGGTATGGGCGTGGTGGAATCGATCACCAATCCGACAAAACCTAGTATCACAAAAAAAAAACCTTCGCCTGAAGGTTCTTCAGGCGACAACATGACACTTTTAGGTGGATGCATTTAATACAGCTGAAGTAACAAAATTTACCTTCGGTAATAGCTCACAGGCTATAATCACAATCGAATATTGGGTGCGCTATGTTTCACTAGTGGCAAAGGCCTAAAACTAATGTTGGTAAGTTTCGTTTAATTCTCAATAACGGTTTAATCAGCTGGACTCACTTTTGCAATATAAAGCACAGCTTCATGCGATTTATAACTTTTATCTTCAGAAATACGGCTACTAAAACTAGAAGAATTATTTTTTAATAATTTCTAAACTAGATACACTTAATTGGCAAATTATTACCCACTATATTCCTATCTATAGGCACACTTGGTTGGCTTTTGTAGTATTGAATTCAACTTCTTGTGGCTTGGCACTTAATCAAGATCTTATCTCTCGCACGGATCTTACAGAAATAATCCAAGCCTATATCAGGTCGTCACTATGAGCTGGCAAAACCCGAAGTTGGTCCTTACGTGTTCTGCTCTGATTGGGTGGAGAATATCATCCAATGTTGCGCAACAACACTTTGTTTTGTGCTACCTCAATTATAGCGAAGACTTAAACCTTCAAAAAAAATCCGTCTGAACCCAATCTACGGGAGTTCTCAATAGGGTTTTGTTCTACTTCGTCGTAAGCGTTACTATTCGTCGTATCAAATTTTAAATGTTCCACTACGGCGGATATCCAAACTTACCTGCAACATAGATTCATTATCCAAGTGTACTTTTGTGAAAGCTGTCATGGTTTGTAAACTTGTACACCAAAAATGCAATAAAACTACTGTATTTCGGTAAATAACTTCAGTTCAATTATCCACTTTGCACTTTTTCACCGAAATCGCATGGACGAACACGATTTGAGAGTAATGCTTAGCGATCGATTGAGCCACACCACTTTCCAACACAAGTTTCTTCCCGCCTCCGTGGGTGACTTACTTCGCCGGGCACTTATTTTCACTATGGAAAACCTTCGTACTTCTTCAATGAAGGATTTCATTCCAATCACAACGCCGCAAAACTTCAATAAATCACCAAATTTTACGAAATTTCCTCAACCGCCGCGTAAAATTAAGAATGTAAACAAAGTTCAATCCGTCGTACTGAGAAAAAAAAGCTTGTGCGCATCAATGTGTGCGCGATGCTCGACGTAAAAATACGGTTACTTTGATTGTGTTGTTTTCGCTGTACTGTGAGCAAATGCCATAATTGTACGGTCAAAAAGAATTGTGTTCATATGTTTGGGCTGAATTTTGATGACGAACAATGAATTTTGAAGGAAATTAGTATATTGCATCATGTTGAAGGAATGGAGGCAGATGCCCGTAGATCTATATATTCTAGTACCGTAAATTCGGGTGAAATTGATCAGTAGGGTGAAATTGATCACTGTGTCACTCGATTTTATTTCTTCCTAATGGAGCACAAATATCAATGTAACCTGCAGTGAATGAACGTTGTTTGTCGTAAGTATGTCCAAATTGTGTGTTGTGAAGTTTTTTGCGTTCAAAAATGTTTATTTATATGGAAATAATGTAAAATTTCAAAATGTTGTACGGTGCAGTGTTGACAAACATCAATAAACTTCTAGTTCTAGACAAGGGTTTGGACATGGTATAATCCTGAAAGTTTGTGAGGATACTAAAGATTTATCCCCGAACTAGATTCCATAACCAAAACTCGTACCAATTCGTTGATTTGGTTGAAATAATTGAATTTCTGTAATATATCAAGAAATTCCTTAGGAAATTGCATACATTTAGGCGTTTTCTGCGTTATTCTTGAAATTTAAACCACTAAACATTCATTATTTCTATAAATATTGTATTGTTAAGAATTTGGCAAGTATATTCGGATTCAGGGAGCTCAAATTTATTATGTAAAGTTGTTTTGAAAACTAACAATAATGGCATTGATAAGTGATCAATTTCACCCCGAAATGAGATCTCCCGATTTTTTATTTTAGACATATATTTTAGCACTAAAATTACATTTGTTATAAAACTTCGGTACTTGAGTCAATGAGGCTCACCTTCATACTTGTTTTCCTGCATTCAGTTGTTTGGCATTGTCAACATTATAGAAATCAGACAAGAAAACCTTGAAAAGTGATCAATTTCACCCGAAATTACGGTATAACATTTTATTATAGCGTTGATATGTTGTGTTTAACCACTCAATACACACAGTGAGCCGTAAGTTGTGAGACGTATCTGGAAACTAATTGCGACGGAGTTGAAAACGATACGATGGATTGAGAATACGGTAAGATGCATTTTCTTTGCATTATTTCCAAAAAGTGATCAAGATTTATCAAAATGTTATTGTACAATGCTAAAGCCGTTTTAAGAAAGAATTGTTTGGCATCGGTTTGTATCAGCATCATCCACTGCAATACTGGGAAAATTGCAGTTCTCACTGATCAATGCTTAATACGATGGATACTAGCACATCACCCTATCGAGTTTTTTTTTAATATTTGATTTCAAAACCCGCCGCTGCACTGGTGGTGGCGCTGCGGTTGCTTAGTGGTTACAATTTGAATATAGTTTGTGCCATAGCATCACGTTGTAACAGTGATTTTTCACGTCATAGCTGCAATTATTTCACCAGGCATTTGCCCTTCTTGTTTCAATAGGCTCTTCTTTCAAGCTTTTGTTGGAAAAGTTTCATATGGAACAGCTAATTTTTGACAGCAGGATTTCCTTAAGGCATTCATTAAAGTTAATCCTGCTATAATTTTAGTCAAAAATTTTCCCTTCTTTCATCTTCTTGTTTTAAAACAGTAAGGACTCTTATGGAACTGTGTACCACTCTCTGCCATCATCATATTTGCATTGTTTTGACAAGCATAACTAATTTTTGTGATTATCTTTTCGAAATTCAGCTGAATGGTCCCTCAAACCAACGAATCTGTCAATCTATATATTTCTGTGATATATTTTCACATCTGACTTACCTGAATTACCTCAGGGATGTCAGAAATCTTTGTTTGCGGATGACACAGGCCTCTCCGCCAAAGGACGAAGCCTGCGTGTCATCTGTAGTCGATTGCAAAAAAGTTTGGATATTTTTTCTTCATACTTGCAAAAATGGAAGATTTCTCCTAATGCTTCCAAAACTCAACTAATAATATTCCCACATAAACCAAAAGCTCTTTATTTGAAACCTTCAAGTAGACATGTTGTCACGATGAGAGGGGTTCCAATAAATTGGTCAGATGAAGTTAAGTATCTAGGACTCATGCTAGATAAGAATTTAACTTTCAAAAATCACATTGAGGGCATTCAAGCCAAATGTAACAAATATGTAAAATGTCTCTATCCCCTTATTAATAGAAAATCAAAACTTTGTCTTAAGAACAAGCTTTTGATATTCAAACAAATTTTCAGGCCAGCCATGTTGTATGCTGTACCAATATGGACTAGCTGTTGTAATACCAGGAAGAAAGCTCTGCAGAGAATTCAAAATAAAATTTTGAAAATGATTCTGAGGCTTCCTCCCTGGTATAGTACCAATGAGTTACATAGGATATCCAATGTTGAAACATTGGAACAAATGTCAAATAAAATAATCAATAATTTCAGGCAAAAATCGTTACAATCTTCTATTGCCACGATTAATGCGTTATATGTTTAGGTTAAGTTAGGTTAAATATATTAAAAACTTTTTTTTTTCTCTTATAAGCAGGTGAAATCAACTCACCTGTAAAAATCTGAACTGCTACGGCAAATGAAATGTAATATGTTGTTAACAAAATGTTAATAAAACTTAGATTTGTTTTACCAAATTAGGATGATAGTGTTGTCTAATAACACAGAACACCTAGATATAAGAAATAATGAATGTAATGTTTGGAATGATACTAATAAAGAAATAATAAAAAAAATAAAAAAAAAAATAAAAAAAAAAAAAAAATAATTCTATTTTGTTAACATTGTTGTGTTCGTATACATCTTTACATTATATATTTTCTTAATATTAATTAGTTACAAATTCAAACAGTGATTTTATTCCCTCGTTATTTTTTTTTGATCATTATTGAATGTTGAAACAAAATTAAAACAATTAAATAACATAAGCCGTACCCAAAATCATCATCATCAATTATTCAATATTACATTGCATTATTTTGTATTGGTTTATAACCAAGATTTTTATTTCTATAATGCAGTAGTTTTCAATTTACACATGTTTTAACAATAATTATCAGTTTACATTAGTGTTCAATATACACAAGTGTTCAACCGATCTATTTGAAAATATAATTAGAATTGCTCGATTTTATTTCTTAATTCTATTGCATTTATACGTATTTGATGAATTGAACAAATTCCATTAAAGTATTTTATTTTAGATGGGAAATTATATACTAGATATATAAAATATTGTTTTATTTTTTAAATTTTTCATTTATGAAAAAAAAAGATTGATATCAAACAATACTAAATGGTAGTGTATTTAGTATTGTTTGATATCAATCTTTTTTTCATAAATGAAAAATTTAAAAAATAAAACAATATTTTAGAATTAGATGGTCTTTTAAAGATAAGATTGTTTTGCTCGTTGTAATTAGTAATACTTTTTAAATTCACAAATTTTATCTCTCATGAACTTATTTCTGCTAATCTTGATCAATCCTGTAAGATATCAATTATGTATTATGATAAATTCTGAACAACAGTTACGCTGTACTTACTTTACATGATACAAAATTTAACAAATAACAACATGTCTAACTTTACATATTCTAACAATCAACAAATGAAAAACTAAATACATTTTTTCTTTAACTTGTAAAACACATCTCAATCGACATAATCTACAATGAAAAGACTTGTTCAACTGATTTCGTTAATACTTTTTTGTTAAGCTCATTAGGCTCCAGAAGTATCAACATATGCTATAATCAAAACACACCTTTAACTGATATCCAAATTAGATCATTTCCATTAACTTCTTCAACACTTCTTAATGAACATATTCTACAATCAATGATCTGCCTCAACTGATTTCGATAACACTTTCTTGGGTGGAGCTTACCAGGCTCCAGAAGTACCAATTAAGCGTTCAAATCAGAATAATTCAATAAATTTCTACAACGCATCTTAATCGACATATTCGACAATAAATAGACTTGCTCAATTTATTTCGTTAATTTTTTTTTTGAAGGAGCTTACCCGGCTCCAGAACTACCAATTTAGCTTCTATATCAGCAAATTTCATTAACTTCTTCTACAACACATCTAAATCGACATATTCTACAATCAATGATCTGCCTCAACTGATTTCGTTAACACTTTTTTTTTTGGTAGAGCTTACCAGACTCTAGAAGTACCAATTAAGCGTTCAAATCAGAAAAATTCAATAAACATCTACAACACATCTCAATCGACATATTCCACAATCAATAAACATCCTCTTCTTGAGTGGAGTTTACCAAGCTCCAGAAGTACCAACTAACCGTCCCCATCAGAAATTTTCCATTAAGTTTTACAACACATTTCAATCGACATATTCTACAATCAATTGTATGCCTCGACTGATTCTGGTAACACTTTCTTGGGTGGAGCTTACCAGACTCCAGAAGTACCAATTAAGCTTCTTTATCAGAAATTTTCATTAACTTCTACAACACATCTAAATCGTCATATTCTACAATCATTAAACATCCTCGACTAATTTCGAAAATACTTCTTGGGTGGAGCTTACCAGGCTCCAGAAGTACCAATTAAGCTTCTATATCAGCAAATTTCATTAACTTCATCAACACATTTAAATTGACATATTCTACAATCAATAAACATCCTCGACTAATTTCTAAAAAAAAACTTCTTGGGTGAAGTTTACCAAGCTCCAGAAGTACCAATTAACCGTCCCCATCAGAAATTTTCCATTAAGTTTTACAACACATTTCAATCAACATATTCTACAATCAATTGTATGCCTCGACTGATTCCGGTGACACTTTCTTGGGTGGAGCTTACCAGGCTCCAGAAGTACCAATTAAGCGTTCAAATCAGAAAAAAATCAATAAACTTCTACAACACATCGCAATCGACATATTCCACAATCAATAAACATCCTCGACTAATTTCGAAAATACTTCTTGGGTGGAGCTTACCAAGCTCCAGAAGTACCAATTAATCGTCCCCATTAGAAATTTTCCATCAAGTTTTACAACACATTTCAATCGACATATTCTACAATCAATTGTATGCCTCGACTGATTCCGGTAACACTTTCTTGGGTGGAGCTTACCAGGCTCCAGAAGTACCAATTAAGCTTCTATATCAGAAAAAAATCAATAAACTTTTACAACACATCGCAATCGACATATTCCACAATCAATAAACATCCTCGACTAATTTCGAAAATACTTCTTGGGTGGAGTTTACCAGACTCCAGAAGTACCAATTAAGCTTCTATATCATAAAATAAATCAAAAAACTTCTACAACACATCTTCATCGATAAATTCGACAATTAAAAGACTTGCTCAACTAATTTTGTTAACACTTCTTTTTTTTAGAAGTATCAATTATGTCAATGGTATGCCTCGACTGATTCCGGTAACACTTTCTTGGGTGGAGCTTACCAGACTCCAGAAGTACCAATTAAGCTTCTATATCAGAAATTTTCATTCACTTCTACAACACATCTAAATCGACATATTCTACAATCAATAAACATCCTCGACTTATTTCGAAAATACTTCTTGGATGGAGCTTACCAGGCTCCAAAAGTTTCAATTAAGCGTTAAAATCAGAAAATAAATCAAAAAAAACTTCTACAACACATTTTCATCGATAAATTCGACAATTAATAGGCTTGCTCAACTAATTTTGTTAACACTTCTTTTTTTTTTTTAGAAGTATCAATTATGTCAATGGTATGCCTCGACTGATTCCGGTAACACTTCCTTGGGTGGAGCTTACCAGATTCCAGAAGTACCAATTAAGCGTTCAAATCAGAAAAATTCAATAAACATCTACAACACATCTCAATCGACATATTCCACAATCAATAAACATCCTCGACTAATTTCGAAAATACTTCTTGGGTGGAGCTTACCAAGCTCCAGAAGTACCAATTAATCGCCCATCAGAAATTTTCCATTAAGTTTTACAACAAATTTCAATCGACATATTCTACAATCAATTGTCTGCCTCGACTGATTCCGGTAACACTTTCTTGGGTAAAGCTTACCAGGCTCCAGAAGTACCAATTAAGCGTTCAAATCAGAAAAAAATCGATAAACTTCTACAACACATCGCAATCGACATATTCCACAATCAAAAAACATCCTTGACTATTTTCGAAAATACTTCTTGCGTGGAGCTTACCAAGCTCCAGAAGTACCAATTAATCGTCCCCATCAGAAATTTTCCATCAAGTTTTACAACACATTTCAATCGACATATTCTACAATCAATTGTATGCCTCGACTGATTCCGGTAACACTTTCTTGGGTGGAGCTTACCAGGCTCCAGAAGTACCAATTAAGCGTTCAAATCAGAAAAAAATCAATAAACTTCTACAACACATCGCAATCGACATATTCCACAATCAATAAACATCCTTGACTATTTTCGAAAATACTTCTTGGGTGGAGCTTACCAAGCTCCAGAAGTACCAATTAATCGCCCATCAGAAATTTTCCATTAAGTTTTACAACAAATTTCAATCGACATATTCTACAATCAATTGTCTGCCTCGACTGATTCCGGTAACACTTTCTTGGGTAAAGCTTACCAGGCTCCAGAAGTACCAATTAAGCGTTCAAATCAGAAAAAAATCGATAAACTTCTACAACACATCGCAATCGACATATTCCACAATCAATAAACATCCTTGACTATTTTCGAAAATACTTCTTGCGTGGAGCTTACCAAGCTCCAGAAGTACCAATTAATCGTCCCCATCAGAAATTTTCCATCAAGTTTTACAACACATTTCAATCGACATATTCTACAATCAATTGTATGCCTCGACTGATTCCGGTAACACTTTCTTGGGTGGAGCTTACCAGGCTCCAGAAGTACCAATTAAGCGTTCAAATCAGAAAAAAATCAATAAACTTCTACAACACATCGCAATCGACATATTCCACAATCAATAAACATCCTCGACTAATTTCGAAAATACTTCTTGGGTGGAGCTTACCAAGCTCCAGAAGTACCAATTAATCGCCCATCAGAAATTTTCCATTAAGTTTTACAACAAATTTCAATCGACATATTCTACAATCAATTGTCTGCCTCGACTGATTCCGGTAACACTTTCTTGGGTGGAGCTTACCAGGCTCCAGAAGTACCAATTAAGCGTTCAAATCAGAAAAAAATCGATAAACTTCTACAACACATCGCAATCGACATATTCCACAATCAATAAACATCCTCGACTATTTTCGAAAATACTTCTTGGGTGGAGCTTACCAAGCTCCAGAAGTACCAATTAATCGTCCCCATCAGAAATTTTCCATCAAGTTTTACAACACATTTCAATCGACATATTCTACAATCAATTGTATGCCTCGACTGATTCCGGTAACACTTTCTTGGGTGGAGCTTACCAGGCTCCAGAAGTACCAATTAAGCTTCTATATCAGAAAAAAATCAATAAACTTTTACAACACATCGCAATCGACATATTCCACAATCAATAAACATCCTCGACTAATTTCGAAAATACTTCTTGGGTGGAGCTTACCAAGCTCCAGAAGTACCAATTAATCGTCCCCATCAGAAATTTTCCATCAAGTTTTACAACACATTTCAATCGACATATTCTACAATCAATTGTATGCCTCGACTGATTCCGGTAACACTTTCTTGGGTGGAGCTTACCAGGCTCCAGAAGTACCAATTAAGCTTCTATATCAGAAAAAAATCAATAAACTTTTACAACACATCGCAATCGACATATTCCACAATCAATAAACATCCTCGACTAATTTCGAAAATACTTCTTGGGTGGAGCTTACCAAGCTCCAGAAGTACCAATTAATCGTCCCCATCAGAAATTTTCCATCAAGTTTTACAACACATTTCAATCGACATATTCTACAATCAATTGTATGCCTCGACTGATTCCGGTAACACTTTCTTGGGTGGAGTTTACCAGGCTCCAGAAGTACCAATTAAGCTTCTATATCAGAAAAAAATCAATAAACTTTTACAACACATCGCAATCGACATATTCCACAATCAATAAACATCCTCGACTAATTTCGAAAATACTTCTTGGGTGGAGCTTACCAAGCTCCAGAAGTACCAATTAATCGTCCCCATCAGAAATTTTCCATCAAGTTTTACAACACATTTCAATCGACATATTCTACAATCAATTGTATGCCTCGACTGATTCCGGTAACACTTTCTTGGGTGGAGCTTACCAGGCTCCAGAAGTACCAATTAAGCTTCTATATCAGAAAAAAATCAATAAACTTTTACAACACATCGCAATCGACATATTCCACAATCAATAAACATCCTCGACTAATTTCGAAAATACTTCTTGGGTGGAGCTTACCAAGCTCCAGAAGTACCAATTAATCGTCCCCATCAGAAATTTTCCATCAAGTTTTACAACACATTTCAATCGACATATTCTACAATCAATTGTATGCCTCGACTGATTCCGGTAACACTTTCTTGGGTGGAGTTTACCAGGCTCCAGAAGTACCAATTAAGCTTCTATATCAGAAAAAAATCAATAAACTTTTACAACACATCGCAATCGACATATTCCACAATCAATAAACATCCTCGACTAATTTCGAAAATACTTCTTGGGTGGAGTTTACCAGACTCCAGAAGTACCAATTAAGCTTCTATATCAGAAATTTTCATTCACTTCTACAACACATCTAAATCGACATATTCTACAATCTATAAACATCCTCGACTAATTTCGAAAATACTTCTTGAGTGGAGCTTACAAGGCTCCAAAAGTTCCAATTAAGCGTTCCAATCAGAAAATAAATCAAAAAAACTTCTACAACACATCTCCATCGATAAATTCAGCAAATAATAGACTTGCACAACTAATTTTGTTAACACTTCTTTTTTTTTAGAAGTATCAATTATGTCAATGGTATGCCTCGACTGATTCCGGTAACACTTTCTTGGGTGGAGCTTACCAGACTCCAGAAGTACCAATTAAGCGTTCAAATTAGAAAAATTCAATAAACATCTACAACACATCTCAATCGACATATTCCACAATCACTAAACATCCTCGACTAATTTCAAAAATACTTCTTGGGTGGAGCTTACCAAGCTCCAGAAGTACCAATTAATCGTCCCCATCAGAAATTTTCCATCAAGTTTTACAACACATTTCAATCGACATATTCTACAATCAATTGTATGCCTCGACTGATTCCGGTAACGCTTTCTTGGGTGGAGCTTACCAGACTCCAGAAGTACCAATTAAGCGTCCCCATCAAACATTTTCCATTAGGCTGTTGTAGAGCATCGACATATTCTACAATCAATGATCTGCCTCAACTGATTTCATGAACTGATTACAAGAACTTACCAGCATAACAGCTAGACTTCCAATCTGCTCGATACTCTCCAGCATTTCAGTTGGACTTGCAATCTGCTCGACCCTCTCGAGCGGGACGCCCATAGACATGGACGAACCAGTATAACAGCTGGATTTTAAATCTGCTCGACCCTCTCGAGCGGGACGCCCATATGGACGTATCAGCATAACAGCTGGACTTTCATTCTGATCGACCCTCTCGAGCGGGACGCTCATATACATGGACGTACCAGCATTACAGCTGGACTTTCAATCTGCTCGACCCTCTCGAGCGGGACGCCCGTAGACATGGACGTATCAGCATAACAGCTCGACTTTCAATCTGATCGACCCTCTTGAGCGGGACGCTCATATACATGAATTTACCAGCATAACAGCTGGACTTTCAATCTGCTCGATACTCTCCAGCATTTCAGTTGGACTTTCAATCTGCTCGACCCTCTCGAGCGAGACGCCCATAAACATGGACGTACCAGCATTACAGCTGGACTTTCAATCTGCTCGACCCTCTCGAGCGGGACGCCCATATACATGGACGTACCAGCATAACAGCTGGACTTTCAATCTGCTCGACCCTCGCAAGCGAGACGCCCATAAACATGGACGTACCAGCATAACAGCTGGACTTTCAATCTGCTTGACCCTCTCAAGCGAGACGCCCATAAACATGGACGTACCAGCATAACAGCTGGACTTTCAATCTGCTCGACCCTCTCGAGCGGGACGCCCATATACATGGACGTACCAGCATAACAGCTGGACTTTCAATCTGCTCGACCCTCTCAAGCGAGACGCCCATAAACATGGACGTACCAGCAGAGCCGTAGCGTGCCCTCATGGCGCCCTTGGCGAACCTTTATATGGGCGCCCCTAAGCCTAATTTTGTTTTATTTGGCAAAATACCTACAAGTTTGTAGAAGGAATAAGTCTTAGTGAAGTATACCAGATATATTTCATAAGAGATACTTTTTTGAATTCTAGAGGAATAAAATCTTCAAAAGATATCAAGGTGCTCCAACTAATCAAGACTCATCCATTGATTTACAGGAATTGAGGCAAATGCCTTTGGGTAAAGAAAGAAGGAAGTCTTGTTTTCCTGGAAAATTGAGAGGAATAAAATCAAGATTTTTTTTAAGGAAATATAATTTTTTTCGGAAGATTGGTTAAAAGCTTTATTTTAAAAGAGTTACAAAAAAGTAAATGGATAATATGGTCATTAGTGAATAGAAATCTCTTAAAATGTTACGCAGAGTTCCTCATTGATGTTTAACCAATTTTCACTCTTAATAGTATAAAATGTTTTTGTAATGTGAATAATTTACGGACGATTGCACTTCCATATGATGTTTCTCTAGAATGACTCAAATCAATTGATCATTGTCATGATAGGAGAGAAGATCCATCAAAAAACAATTTTAGTGTGTGTAAAATTATCGACAAAGAATGTTGACAGGCTGTTAAACTTGTTTAGGACTCACTTAAAATATTCTCGAACCTTGTTATCACAGAAATAATATTGTAACCTAAAACTTGTTAGCGTATAATCATCTCAACTATTTAACATTTTCGTAAAAACAAAAACTGACAATTGCGAAACATGCTGATCACATTTCTCATGTTAAGAACAATACCTAAATTTACAGCTTTACTCACGTTTCTCAATATTGCAACTAAATTCTCTAAAAAAATCTGCTTAGGATTGTAAGACAATCTCTAGATTGGATTGATTGAAAATTATACCTTATGAAAATTATGAGCAAAAACTTAAAAATATTCTGCCCAAACCCCTAATTTGGATTTGGAACCCCTAATTACCTTTGATGGGCCTACTCAGGTTTTTCTGTAAAAGTTATGTTTCGTATTCTATGACAATCTTGTAGAGGATTATGTGAATACCATGGCAAAAAATTCGCAAGAATCCTTCCCAAAGTTATGTGAAAATCTGGCTAAAGTTTTCGAGAATCCAATTGCCCATTCAAATTTTGTTAAGTATTCTGTAGAATTCTTTCTTAATTGTTCAAAATTTTTGATCAATTTTATTTGATAATTTCTTCTAGGATTTTATTAAAGTTAAAATTGTGACTAAAGGCCGATTTGCTGCTGACAAGAAAAGTAATCGCCTATCTCGATGCGTGGGAAATTTCTTCTCAGAAATGATCAAAAAAAAATCACGTTTCTTAGATCGCAGTACGCAGTAGAACCATTAGCTGTAGAACACTAATGTCGCGACTGTTCGTGTGACCAACATCTAGTTTGCCACGCTCTGACAGCTTGAGTACCCGGTCTATAAGTGTCAAATCAATTTTTTCGACCAAAATAAAACATTCTCTACAACATGGCACTAAACAATCAATCAAAAACTTCAACAGTTAGTAATAATAAAATAACTCTATTTTTTGATAACAGCGCCACTAGCGTTCTTCTACTCATATTTCTATTCAGTACGCAGATGAGAAGAAATGTCATTTCAAATGGAGCTCTCTGTAGGAAATTTCTTGACCCATTCAGTCAAGGAATCTATTTACTTTCCTTGAGCGAAACAGCATACTTTAGCCACAGACAAACAGACGTAACAGCTTGAACAATTATCAATTTAAAACATAGTCATGTGAACATTTAGGCCCAATGCTAAAAATACTTTGTTTGGCCAACCGTGAACTAGGTGGCGGTAGTGAGCAAACGTCAAACTCGAACAAAAGCGATGCGCGCGCCACGAGTGGCCAGTTGGCCAACTACCAAATATTAGAATTGGGCGCTATTCTGCTGTGCGATGAAAATAATTAGAGTGTTATGTCTGTTTGTCTGTGCTTTAGCTTAAGAATGCAATCTTATTTAAAAGTCCCTTCCGTTTTTTCAAGTCAGTTAAGCATTTTGGCGCCCCCTTAAGGCTGGCGCCCTTGGCGGGTGCCAACCTGGCCAACCGCACGCTACGGCACTGCGTACCAGCATTACAGCTGGACTTTTAATCTGCTCGACCCTCTCGAGCGGGACGCCCATAAACATGGACGTACCAGCATAACAGCTGGACTTTCAATCTGCTCGACCCTCTCAAGCGAGACGCCCATAAACATGGACGTACCAGCATTACAGCTGGACTTTCAATCTGCTCGACCCTCTCGAGCGGGACGCCCATAGACATGGACGTACTAGCATAACAGCTGGACTTTCAATCTGCTCGACCCTCTTGAGCGGGACACCCATAGACATGGACACATACCGTTCATTTTATCCATTTCATTCACTTCTCTCTACCAAAAATGCAAACATTTGTACTGACATTTCTTTTCAATTGCGTACTGTGATCAAATAATCTTAACAAATTTCCTTAACAATTTTCTACAAAAAATTACTTCTAGTTACAAATAGTGACGCGCTACCAGCCCTGATACAACTTTTAAACTTCCAAATCAAATGCGATTCGCTACCAGCCCTGATATAACTTCTGTCAACTCCGCACCATTCATTTTATGCACTTTTCTCCACCAAACAGGCACACATTTGTATTGACATTTCTTTTCAATCACGTACTGTGATCAAATAATGTTTTTCTGAACAATTTTTCTAAACAAATGACTTTTTGTTGCAAATAGTGAATTGCTACCAGCCCTGATACAACTTCTCCACTTACAAGTCAAAAGTTATTCGCTAAACAGGCAAATATTTGCACTGAAATTTCTTTTCAATCGCGTACTGTGATCAAAGAATAATGCTTTTCTTGACATTTTTTCTAAAACAAATGACTTTTAGTTGCAAATAGTGACTTGCTACCAGCCCTGATACAACTTCTCCATTTCCAAGGCAAAAGTGATTCGCTACCAGCCCTGATATAACTTCTGCCAACTCGGCACCTTTAGTTTTAGACACTTTGTTCTACCAAATAGGCAAATATTTGTACTGAAATTTCTTTTGAATCGCGTACTGTGATCAAATAATAATGTTTTTTCTTAACATTTTTCTAAAACAAATGACTTTTTGTTGCAAATAGTGAATCGCTACCAGCCCTGATACAACTTCTCCACTTCCAAGTCAAAAGTTATTCGCTACCAGCCCTGATATTTCTTTGTCAATTCCGGGCCATTTATTTTATGCACTTTTCTTTACCAAACAGGCAAATATTTGTACTGAAATTTATTTTCAATCGCGTACAGTGATCAAAGAATAATGCTTTTTTTTACAATTTTTTCTAAAACAAATGATTTATTTTTTTATTGCAAATAGTAACTCGCTACCAGCCCTGATACAACTTCTCCATTTCCAAGTCAAAAGTAATTCGCTACCAGCCCTGATATAACTTCTGCCAACTCGGCACCATTTATTTTAGACACTTTGTTCTAACAAATAGGCAAATATTTGTACTGAAATTTCTTTTCAATCGCGTACTGTGATCAAAGAATAATGCTGTTCTACACAATTGTTCTAAAACAAATAACTTTTAGTTGCAAATAGTGACTCGCTACCAGCCCTGATACAACATGTCCACTTCCAAGTCAAAAGTGATTCGCTACCAGCCCTGATATAACTTTTGCCAACTCGGCACCATTAATTTTAGGCACGTTGTTCTACCAAATAGGCAAATATTTGTACTGAAATTTCTTTTCAATCGCGTACTGTGATCAAAGAATAATGCTTTTCTTAACAATTTTTCTAAAACAAATGACTTTTAGTTGCAAATAGTGATTCGCGACCAGCCCTGATACAACATGTCCACTTCCAAGTCAAAAGTGATTCGCTACCAGCCCTGATATAACTTTTGCCAACTCGGCACCATTAATTTTAGACACGTTGTTCTACCAAATAGGCAAATATTTGTACTGAAATTTCTTTTCAATCGCGTACTGTGATAAAATAATAATAATTTTTTTTTAACTTTTTTTTTTAAACAAATGACTTTTTGTTGCAAATAGTGAATCGCTACCAGCCCTGATATTTCTTTGTCAATTCCTGGCCATTTATTTTATGCACTTTTCTCTACCAAACAGGCAAATATTTGTACTGAAATTTCTTTTCAATCGCGTACTGTGATCAAAGAATCATGCTTTTCTTAACAATTTTTCTAAACAAATGACTTTTAGTTGCAAATAGTGATTCGCTACCAGCCCTGATACAACTTCTCCACTTCCAAGTCAAAAGTGATTCGCTACCAGCCCTGATATTTCTTTGTCAATTCCGGGCCATTTATTTTATGCTTTTTTTTCTACCAAACAGGGAAATATTTGTACTGAAATTTCTTTTCAATCGCGTACTGTGATCAAAGAATAATGCTTTTCTTAACAATTTTTTCTAAACAAACGACTTTTAGTTGCAAATAGTGAATCGCTACCAGCCCTGATACAACTTCTCCACTTCCAAGTCAAAAGTGATTCGCTACCAGCCCTGATATAACTTCTGCCAACTCGGCACCATTTATTTTAGACACTTTGTTCTTTCATAAACTTTTTTCATTCAATCATCGGCAAGCGATTCTATGGTGAAACAAAATTGACTCCGCTGTGCAACCTCAAAGCCATAAACATAACAAATCCCTCCTACTTGCGATAACTCAGACTAACTCTAACATCACTTGAAAATTAAATTTCAGTTCAATCACCACCGTTGAACCAAAACCTAAAACAACTCTCGCCGTCCGCAAACACTTCACCAATACTTAATAACCAGGATAAAAAAAGCGCCAGCCAACCGTAGCCATTTTTTTTTTCTTTACCCAATCAGCCCAATACCTCTTCGTCAGTTCTTGCAATAGAGATAGAAAACTATAGAGGACGAATGTCGCTGCTGTTCCCATTGTTCTCGCTCAGAAACATGTCGGGTACATAACTGTCAAACTGCATACGTTTTCGCGTTGACATTTATAGCCCCGCCTATATCCGCCAGCAAAAGATGTTCCGACGGCGACGCCAGCGACATTCTTCTTCTATGGTTTATTATTTCTATTGTTCTTGCCCTTTTTCAGGTGAAAATCCATTCAAAATATTTCATTGGTTCGTTGCAAAATGAGTGAATATACATACCAGCTGCAATCGCTCATTGCCTACCATTCTGCGCCATTGTAGGAATTCTTCAAAATAAAAACACTATTTGTTTCAAACTTATTTTTTTTTTTTACTTATTTTCAACAAATTACACACATCCGCACTTCACAACATACATCTCAAAACTGATCTCATTCAGCCGTTCACAGTTCCCTTCATCTACATTTTCAATGCTTTTTCTCTTGTTCGTTTCCCCTCTCCGTCGTTGTGTTCGTGATTCATCGCTTCGCTTCCGCATCAGCCGTTAGGTGAGCGCACGTATGGAAGCTCGCTCTCTTCAAGATCTGTTTCGCTCTACATCGATGCAGTGTTGTCGAATACATTATTCGAGGATTTGAAGATTTTTCGCTAATTGTCTTAGCTTGGAATTACATGTATGTAAAATTTGTTTTAATATTTTTTGTTCAGATAAATAACGTTTTATTATAAATTAACTGAAGAAATAATCTATTCGTAATTGTACTCAATATTATTGCACAATTCTATGAAATATATTTTCTTAACTTATAAATAAGCACGTATATCTCCTACAGTATGTAAAAAATATTTGTTGAAAATCTAGCTCCTTTTTTATCCTTAAGCCAAATTTGTTTAATACTCATAAGGAATCGTACAATGAACTCCTCATCTTCTATTTAGAGTAAGTCTCAAAATGTCATGTATTCAGGATAATGATAATCGGGGAAATTACCCATTCGGGGTAATGGCGCACGGGGTAGTGGCGTACAGGGTAACGGCATTCGGGTAGTAGCGTTCGGGGTAGTGTCAAAGAGTCCTTGAGTTATACGACATGCGTTTCATTATAGATACTGGGATACTTCTTATTTAAGTGGAACAGAACTGAAATCAACCAAACACTAATTTTTGTGAGCTGTTCAAATTTTACACCATTGCATAACAAAAATTGTCTAAAAAATAACAAAAAAATGGTTTATCACAATTAAAGACACATTGATTTGAATTTTGAAGTAAGTCGAAAAATACTGAGAGTCTTTTATTTAGCAAAGTTGTGTGTTTGTTTTTTCTTCGATTTGTCTATTTAAAAAGAGAAAACTGCTTTTTCAGCTTTGACTTTTGCATCATTTTTACTTAAGCCTTAAATCTTTGTTACGTTCGTTGTACAATGTTTCTTTTTCTGCGATTCAAATTTATAAATCCACTTCTTCGTGTACATTAAAATATGACCTGTCAATAAGCAACATTTAGAGACGTCTATCACGGCAAGGCACAAGCTGTAAGTGATTTTTCCTCATTTACTCTTTATTTTCGGCGAGTTTTTGATCTTATTGGGATTAATCGTTTTCAATGAGAGTGCTCAATCTAGCAAAAGTGTTCTCCACTTCTTCCTTCTAGGTCACTTGATAAATCTCCATTGACGAAATATAAACTCAGCAAATAAATCCACTTCCCAATGCCAACAGAGATTCGTCTTCTCATATCAGTGCAAATCGGGAAAAGCAAGATTTTTCATCATCGGAAAAGGGAACTCGCCTCCAAGAAAATGAAAAACGCAACGGAAAAGGACCCGAATGATAGATTTCAAAGAGCGAACACTGCTCCCCAGTAGAGAAAAGAAAATGTCAATGATCTCTTAAGCAGCTTTCAGCGAAATACTTTTTTTTTCTTTCAATTTTTCAACGTCCCACTTTTGGATCGCCCTCGCGCTGCTTTTGCTCAGTTACGGATTTTCTTCCATCAGTCACTTAAAAAGCAGCAGATTTATCTCTCCTGGCAGTGTTGTAAAAATCAGCTTTAGCCGCACCAGGAAAACATCCATCCTCGTTTCCCCAACGGGCCCAACGGCGAACCTGAATGGAGCCATAGCAAGTCCTTCTAAGTAAACCGCACAATTCTATCGAAATATTTTTCAATCTTTCCTTTTCCTCGCACTTTCTTCTCGTCCTCGATAAAGTCCTCTGTAGGGTAGGTGTATCAGTTATGGATGCAATGAGACAACAGTGTGAATAAAAATCAGATTTTAGTCGCGTTTCTGAATCGTAAGCAAGACCTAATGACGCTTAAAACTAGTGCGAAGCTTTGCGAGGCAACGAATTCATCAGTTTCAGTTTTAAATACATTTGATGCTTCCAAAAGTTGGTTTTCAAAATCGCTGACTTTGTACCAATTATGGCAATAGTGTTTCTGGCAACAAAAAAGTACTGCAATGAGAATCCTGGATGGTTTGTGATAAGAATCGAAAAGGCTTCTAATGAAATGATGGGTTACGATTATGAAGAGAACGATTCTCATCAGGATCTTGGAAACGATTTTGAGTGGATTCCTGCATCATTTTGATGAAAATTCGGCAAAGATGCAGATGAGAAGATTCTGAGAAGAACCATGGGAGAATTCCAATGAAAACCCTAAGATGAGTCTTATGTGAATCCTGAGCGATTGCTGTTTAAAACCCCTTAGAGAATTTTAAAGAAATCCTCTCTGGATTCTCATCAGAATCCTCTCAGGAACTTCAATTTCTTTGTGGGTGCCCTTTAGCAAACTAGTAGGAAGGTGACACAGTGAGACAATATTTAAAAATGTGTAGTTTTGAACTTTATCATTCCTGTAAATATTAGCCGTTTTATTCCAATGGAACATAAAGTAAATCAAAGTTTGTTCCCACTATTACCATAATGGGTACCTCTACCCTATATCCTACTATTCCGAGCGGTGCAAATTGTGGTTCTACAGCATTTCAACAAAAATCACTGCTGATTCACAGAGCGATTTAGTTGTAGGATTCAGCAAGTTCCAAAATGCTGCTGCAAAGGTCTCCGTGGTTGACGTATGTTTGTTCACAAGAGACGGTTGGTTTGGTCTCTGGATTATGTTTTCCCCCATTCCTTCTCTGCTGTGGGGCTAAGCGACGACAGTGTCGCAAAGTAAAGAAAATACAGTGCCTAAACCCATCAATGAATCGAGTGGGGCAAAAAATCCTGTTTGTACCAACTCAGCCGTACAAGATGGAATCGTATTTGTGGCAGATCTGTTTTCGGCTGATGATTACTGGCGTTTCCTTTTACCTTTCAGATGCCATATGGTTGCTATGTAGAAGTTCAGGATTTGCATTTTAGCATTTTTTCAAAACAAATACTCTTCGACAGTAATACACACTCCCGTGCATTAGTTTGGGTTCACCCCCTAAAAACATGCAAAAGTGTTCAAATCCATATCTCTGTGATTACACGTCCAATTCAAGCTCTTTAAGCCGCATTCCAAAAGCAAAGAGTTATTCTTACTTCGTATGTATTTTTCCAAAAACATTCTTTGAACTTTGTGATACTAAATATGTACTTAAAATTGTGACATTTTTCAAAAACATACTGAAAAAACATTACTAATTTCCTCAGCATTGGATCGACAAAAATTTAAAACAGAGGTGTCTTAAGAATCGCAATCTTATATTCTTTGAAGAGCACTTATGAATTTTTGCGGAAAAATCTGAAAAGTATTTCAAAATCAATGGAACAGTCCAGTCAAGTCATCGTGCAAAAGTTTGGGTTCACCTGAACTTACTTAAATCTGTGAAATCCCAAACCAATCATGTACGCGCCATTATTTGCGCTCAAATAGCTTTAAACTATTAAAATCAGTTGAAAAATGGCAGAGATATTGGACAAAAATGATGTCGTGTGGCTCAAGATTGAACCCAAACTTTTGCACGATTTGCATCATACTGAGGGGTGAACCCAAACTTTTGCACGATGACTTGACTGACTGTTTCCATTGATTTTGAATTCTTTCCAGATTTTTCCGCCAAAATTTCGTGGTGTCTCATCAAAAGAATATAAGATTACGATTCTAATGACACTGATTTAAAATTTTGGTCGACCCAATGCTGAGGAAATTAGATATGATTTTTCAGTGTGTTTTTTGAAAAATGTTACAACTTTAAGTATAATTTAGTATACAAAATTAAAAAAATGATTTTGGAAAAATACATACGAAGTAAAAATAACTCTTTGCCTTTCGAATGCGGCTTTAAAGAGTTTGAATTGGACTTGTAATCACAGAGATATGGACAGAACACTTTTGTATGTTTTTGAGGGGGTGAACCAAACTTTTGCACGGGAGTGTATGTATATTCGAAATGAGTAATTAAGTAATATTGTATAGCTCTTTATTAAAGACAATCCAATAATTATAATGGGGCTCAACACAGTGATGCCACATACACAGATTTATCTGTAATTACACAGATTTTTTCCTGTTCTTGCCTATAGATATCTGTGATCACAGATCACAGATTTTTTTAGATAAAAAAGATTTTTAAGATTTAAGGATATTTCACGAGTTTAGGACACGATTTTGGAAGATATAAAATAGAAATGCCTTTACTCTGTTTAGTTGTCCTCAAAAACTTAAATATTTTAATATTTTACAATTTATTATGCAACTTTAACTTACTTTTAGAATAATAAGTTCAAATCAAAAATTGTTGACATGCCAAAAACAGTCAAATACGTTTGCAAAAATTCTTTTTGATCTAAAAAATAAAAATTTTGGGGTATTTTGCAACACAGATTTTTTAACAAAATTTTTAGAGGTTGACATAAGATAAATAAGATTTTTCCAGCCCAAACACAGATGAGATCGGAATAAATGTGCCAACACTGGCTCAAACATCTTAACTTAAGTTTGCACACAGCCTATCATAGCCACCGGAAGAATGAATTCATTTTTCTCGCAGCCACTAGGGCGTAGTACACACATTACGTACACTTCGCGACAAGAACAAACCGATTCTCTTTTTTGCTCTAGTGAGGTGTACCGTTCAAAAACAGTATTCAGCTCAAAATCAAAACCGTTCTAACAAAAGTAATAGAACTTGTCGATAAATCTTGTCAAAAAACAAGGCTTTTCGCGAAAAAAACTGTGTGGGAACTTTTTTGGGCACAGGCCGTGTGAAGAAATCAAATGCCATAAGAGAATCAATCCTTCCCCTCGTTTGTAATATAGCATTTTCCGGATTGAAGTTTTTAATAAGTAACGGAAGCTGCACCCGTTTGCCTTCAAGCGTCACGTCATTTGTGTACGATACCGGTAAATTCGGGTGAAATTGATCACCCGTGTCATACGATTCTATTTCTACCTAATGGAGCATAAATATTAATTCAACCTGCAGGAATCAACGGTGTTTGTCGTAACTATTGTCGAATTAATGTGGTATGAGGTTTTTTTTGCGTAAAAGAATGTTTATTGCTATGAAAATAAAGTAAATATTTGAAGTTATGTGCAGTGTAGTATTGACAAACATCCATAACTTCTAGTTCTACACATGGATTTTGAATCATGGTACTAACCTGAAAGTTGTAAGGATGCTTTAAAATAAATCCCTGAGCCGATTTCATCTTCTAGCTCGTACCAATTAGCTCATACGGTTGAAACATTAAATTTCTTTTAGATATCAGGGATTTTTCATAGAAAATTGCCTTAGCTTAGCTTAGCTTAGACTGACTACACATATCAATGGTTGCTATTCCGTGATTGACCGAAGTCAGTGAAAATGCACAAAGAAACAACTAGAAGTTCGGCTGGGATTGGCCATATCTTCTTCAATGTGCATAATTCAGTGCCTCTATTTATACAGGGTCATAACGGCGCCGGCCACGTCCTTGCAGTCAGGTGGGATTGGGGGAAGGAATGTTAATGTGTAACCTTTGCTATTTGGAGACCGTGTTTGCCCTCTGCATCTCCACAAAGGTTACTGGGAGGGATGTTTGTTAATGGGAAGGATCGTTGGGTCACAGGATTCACTTTGATAAGCGATTAGACCATGATAAATAATGATTTGTGAGATATATACATGCTTATTTGTAAATATAATATTTTCATTTGATATGAACAATTTCTATGTAGTGGAAAATTATGCCGACACTTGATGTGACGAACCATTCAAAGTGTTGATGAACAAATACCTAAATGTAACATTCCTACAACTGTCAGGACGAAAGCATGTGTTATTATATTATACTTATTTGAAAAGAAACAAAAAACTCGATTGGTTGGAACATCATAGAACACTCTTATTCTTATGCCGACACTTACAGTGGCGAACCACTGTATCCTTTATCCTTCACTGTGCAGCCACAATCCACTCTCAGCCTCACTCGTTTGCTCGGCTATATAAAAGCACTCAGAAAAAAATAGACGCGCGACCCGAAAAGGAAAAAAAAAACTTGGCTTTCTTGACGCACTGCCCAGCAGCAAGCGTCAAGGTCAAATGATCAAAAAGCACTCCAGGGATTTTCTTTAGAAAATTGCCTACATTAAGGCGTTTCCATTGCAATTCTTGAAATTAACTATTATTATTTCTTTAAATATTTCATTACTAAGAATTCAGCAAACATATTCCGGATTCAGGGAGCTCATATTCATTAAGTAAAGTCGTTTCAAAAATAACAATAATCGCATTGACAAGTGATCAATTTCACCCCGAAATGGGATTTCCTGATTTTTTTAAGGGATGATTTATGGCACTATAAAACACATCTGTTAGAAAATTTTGGCACACTAGCCAAAGATTCTGGCCGTCGTACTAGTTTTCCTGTATCAGTTGTTTGTCATTTTCAACATTATTGAAAACAGACAAGAAAACCATGAAAAATGATGAATTTCACCCGAAATTATGGTACTTACTAATTTGTAACAAGCGGGAAATCTGCAACCAAACCCCTGAGAAGATAACTCAGAGATGCTGTACCATCGACGACCTAGTTAAACCATGCTCTACATTGTGGTTTGGCAGAAAACACATGGGCATCAGGCCAAGACCCTTTTTCCCCGGAATCAAAAGCATTGAAAATTATGTTCAAATATAAGGTGATACGTCGATTTTTTATATATCGGATCGGAAACATTTGTAATTATTAGAAAATACATGCATGTTGAGGCCATCAGCAAGCTGCCGGGGTGTTTTCATTACACCGCGTCGGCAGACGAACATGCCTCATGCTGAGGCCCCAAATCGCACTCTTCACGTCCGCACTATTCTGTAAAACACTCTACTTACCTGTTTCTCATCATTCATTCAGCATACCTGAAACAAAACAACAAAATATTAGTAAAACATTAGAGTTCCATCAGATCATTTACTTACCATTTCGATCATTCCAGGTCACAACATTGAACAAACATTATTATTGTTTATCTTTCGCATTGTATCATTGTCTGACAGTTCCAGAAGATTCAATCCGTCTATTGTATAACAGTTTAGACACAGCACATTATTGTATGCAACAATACACTTCTGGAATATTCCATGCAAGTAAATAGGGAAGAGCGGAGTATAAATAGGACACACTTACGTTGTAAATATCAGTTAGAAATAAACCGTGAATTTGAACACATATCTTTCGTAATAATTATTCCCTACCGGATCGTATCCGCGGGAAAAATGCATTTTCAAAGATATGTTATTTCAGGCACATATTAGTTTCTGTAATAGCCGCCTTTTCTTGCAATAAAACATTATGATTAGATCTTCAACTAGCCATACATAATTTTTAAGAGAGGGGTTCTAAATACTAGTTTACGGAACAAGTTGCAGAATGATGATTTTTACAGAACGAGTCGTAAATTTATTCGTAATTTAGGATAATTACGACGAGTGCTGTAAAAATCGAGTTTTGCAACGAGTTACGTACAACATTTTTTGCAATTTCGTTGAAGACCACTTGAGGGTATCAGAAATAATATCAGAATGCATTCACCACAATTTCTGAAAAATGGTTGTGTAATGATTCATTACGCAACCCATATCAGTTGTGCAATGAGAATCACTCTTAAAAATAATGAATATTACTGCGGACGTAATTCACATTATGACTGAATGACACATGATGTAAGTAATGGAATGACGAAAAATTGTGTTCTGTAAGATGTATTGAACGAAAAATGTAATTTTATATTATGAAGTAGGGGAAGTGGTGGTAAAAGGAACAGGGGTGGTAAAATGAACACCTTGTCTTTTATCTAGAAAAAACAAATTTCGATTTATAGCATAAATCAGTGTGTTCGAGTTGATACGTAGGTCAAATGAAGTGAAAATATCAATGAAAACTAAGATTTAAGAAAATCACGTTTGCTGCGGTCTTCAGCAAAGTTATTCAGAAGCCTTACGGCGTTCATCAGCTGAAATTTTTAATGCGCCATTTTGCCGCTACATGGCGCTAGTGTGCATGTAAATTGGTCATATTTTAAAACGGCTCTAGCTCATGAACCTGACCACTTAGAATGTTCGTGTCTTCAGCAAAGTTGTTCAGAAGCTTAAAAGCAATTTGAAGCAGTACTGATTGGTTAGCAATTTTGCCGCTACGTGGCGCTAGTGTGATGTCATTTGATCATATTCTAGCACGATCTAGTGCCCTAGTGTGCATGTATATTGGTCATATTTAGACGGCTCTGGCTCATGAACCATACATTCCATTTTAAAACATTGAGTTTTAAAACAATGTTTAGGAAAAATTATGTGAAAACTCCGTATGAAACAATTCTTTGAATTATATTTAAATGAATTTCCAGAAGAGAGCTTCGAGGCAATTATTTATGCTATTTCGAAGGAGTTTCTAAATCAAGAGGAATTTTAATATGAACCTCTTAGGAATTTCTGTGTTCTGTGAGAAATTTTTAGATAATTCATCGATCATGTATAACTAGGAACTCAGGTTGATTCCATTTGTCTTACTGGACAAAGCAAAATTGCCGATCAAAAGGGACCACAACGAATCGAATCTTTGAAATTTTTCCAATAGGTAAATCTGCAAGACTTTAAATAGACCGTCACTCAACATTGAAATAAGACGCGTTTAGGACTTTACTTAGCTTACTATGAAAAAAAATACGGTGGGTATCTTGTATAGTTTTATGTTTCATGCAAAAAGAGTGTAATGTATAATGATCGTTTGTCGTAAAATCGTGAATGAATATTAAGAATCGATCTTCTCAAGCCACCCCCCCCCCCTGATGAAAAAACCTGGCTACGCTAATGGTCATCGGCCCCTTAGGGACCGTTCAAATATTACGTAACGCAACAGGGGGAGGAGGGGGTCTTACATAGTGTTACGGTTCAAAGAAAAATTTAAAACTTTCTATACAAAATTGTTACGTGGAGGTGAAAGGGTCTAAAATTGACAAATTTTGCGTTACGTAATTTTTTAATGAACTCTTAAAAGTCCATGCAAGTTCTTGACGCGGTTCACAACCAATCATTAACACGTAGAAATTTGAAAAACAGGAACATAATAAAATGACATGATTTTGCCAGGTTTCTGACAAAAATCAGGTCCTCACTGTATTATATTCCACAATGTTTTGAATTTTGTCTAAGTAAACAGGTGCGTAGAAAATGCCTTCTTCTAAATATTTGCTGAAGATACGAACATTCTAGGTGGCCAAGTCATGTGCTAGAGCCCGCGAAAATATAACCAAATCTACCTGTACATCTGAGATAGAGGAGACAGATGGCTTAGATTGCGAGCTCCCAAAATACAAGGGAACCTGTCATAAGCTGACACTGGAAAACCACACATTTGAAGAGCAAAGCGTAAAATACCGTCGAAATTTAGGTGAAAGTAAATAAACTTTCTAGTGTTTTTCGATGACTGCACATTTTAAAAAGTTGAATACTTTAATATAGTCGTGTGTTGACAAACCGCTATTATTTTTTTAATTCATACCTTCTTCATAGTGAACAACAATGAGTGAATGATTTTGACCAAAATAAGATCATTAAGACCGTTGTGCACAACCCAAGACCTAAAAAAGAAGTCTAAGAAGGCAAGAAAACATGCCAACTGTCAGTGAGCTGTCTCCTCTCTCAGCTGTACGCTAGCACCACATAGCGGCAAAATTGCTAACCAATCAGTGCTGCCTCAGATTGCTTTTAAGCTTTTGAGCAACTTTGCTGAAGACACGAACATTCTAAGTAATCAGGTTCATGAGCTAGATCGTGCTAGAATATGATCAAATGACATACACACTAGCGCCACGTAGCGGCAAAATTGCTAACCAATCAGTGCTGCCTCAGATTGCTTTTAAGCTTCTGAACAACTTTGCTGAAGACACGAACATTCTAAGTAATCAGGTTCATGAGCTAGAGCCTGCTAGAATATGATCAAATGACATACACACTAGCGCCACGTAGCGGCAAAATTGCTAACCAATCAGTACTGCTTCAAATTGCTTTTAACCTTCTGAACAACTTTGCTGAAGACACGAACATTCTAAGTGGTCAGGTTCATGAGCTAGAGCCGTTTAAAATATGACCAATTTACATGCACACTAGCGCCACGTAGCGGCAAAATTGATAACTAATCAGTGCTGTTTCACATTGCCTTTAAGCTTCTGAACAACTTTGCTGAGAACACGAACATTCTAAGTGGTTCGGTTCATGAGCTAGAGCCGTCTAAAATATGACCAATTTACATGCACACTAGCGCCACGTAGCGGCAAAATTGCTAACCAATCAGTGCTGCCTCAGATTGCTTTTAAGCTTCTGAACAACTTTGCTGAAGACACGAACATTCAAGTAATCAGGTTCATGAGCTAGAGCCTGCTAGAATATGATCGAATGACATACACACCAGCGCCACGTAGCGGCAAAATTGCTAACCAATCAGTGCTGCCTCAGATTGCTTTTAAGCTTCTAACAACTTTGCTGAAGACACGAACATTTTAAGTAATCAGGTTCATGAGCTAGAGCCTGCTAGAATATGATAAAATGACATACACACTAGCGCCACGTAGCGGCAAAATTGCTAACCAATCAGTGCTGCCTCAGATTGCTTTTAAGCTTCTGAACAACTTACTGAAGACACGAACATCCTAAGTGTCAGGTTCATGAGCTAGAGCCGTCTAAAATATGACCAATTTACATGCACACTAGCGCCACATTAGCGCAAAATTGCTTAACCAATCATTCAGGTTCATGAAGCTAGATCCTGCTAGAATATGATCAAATGACATAACACACTAGCGCCACGTAGCGGCAAAATTGCTAACCAATCAGTGCTGCCTCAGATTGCTTTTAAGCTTCTGAACAACTTTGCTGAAGACACGAACATTCTAAGTAATCAGGTTCATGAGCTAGAGCCTGCTAGAATATGATCAAATGACATACACACTAGCGCCACGTAGCGGCAAAATTGCTAACCAATCAGTACTGCTTCAAATTGCTTTTAACCTTCTGAACAACTTTGCTGAAGACACGAACATTCAAGTGGTCAGGTTCATGAGCTAGAGCCGTTTAAAATATGACCAATTTACATGCACACTAGCGCCACGTAGCGGCAAAATTGATAACTAATCAGTGCTGTTTCACATTGCCTTTAAGCTTCTGAACAACTTTGCTGAAGACACGAACATTCTAAGTGGTTCGGTTCATGAGCTAGAGCCGTCTAAAATATGACCAATTTACATGCACACTAGCGCCACGTAGCGGCAAAAATTGCTAACCAATCAGTGCTGCCTCAGATTGCTTTTAAGCTTCTGAAACAACTTTGCTGAAGACACGAACATTCTAAGTAATCAGGTTCATGAGCTAGAGCCTGCTGAATATGATCGAATGACATACACACCAGCGCCACGTAGCGGCAAAATTGCTAACCAATCAGTGCTGCCTCAGATTGCTTTTAAGCTTCTGAACAACTTTGCTGAAGACACGAACATTTTAAGTAATCAGGTTCATGAGCTAGAGCCTGCTAGAATATGATAAAATGACATACACACTAGCGCCACGTAGCGGCAAAATTGCTAACCAATCAGTGCTGCCTCAGATTGCTTTTAAGCTTCTGAACAACTTTGCTGAAGACACGAACATTCTAAGTAATCAGGTTCATGAGCTAGAGCCTGCTAGAATATGATCAAATGACATGCTAAATATGATCAGCGCCACGTAGCGGCAAAATTGCTAACCAATCAGTGCTGCCTCAGATTGCTTTTAAGCTTCTGAACAACTTTGCTGAAGACACGAACATTTTAAGTAATCAGGTTCATGAGCTAGATCCTGCTAGAATATGATAAAATGACATACACACTAGCGCCACGTAGCGGCAAAATTGCTAACCAATCAGTGCTGCCTCAGATTGCTTTTAAGCTTCTGAACAACTTTGCTGAAGACACAAACATTTTAAGTAATCAGGTTCATGAGCTAGAGCCTGCTAGAATATTAAATGACATACACACTAGCGCCACGTAGCGGCAAAATTGCTAACCAATCAGTCTGCCTCAAATTGCTTTTAAGCTTCTGAACAACTTTGCTGAAGACACGAACATTTTAAGTGTCAGGTTCATGAGCTAGAGCCTGCTAGAATATGATCAAATGACATACACACTAGCGCCACGTAGCGGCAAAATTGCTAACCAATCAGTACTGCTTCAAATTGCTTTTAAGCTCTGAACAACTTTGCTGAAGACACGAACATTCTAAAGTGGTCAGGTTTCATGGAG
>NW_018735058.1:5000-34154 GCF_002204515.2 Aedes aegypti | reverse complement strand
CATAATCTTAAAGGAAACGAAAACGCTTGAAGGGGGAGTGGAGGTAGGCTTAAGCGTTCCGCCCTACACTCATTTTTTAAATTTCCATACTAAAAGCGTTACGGTGGAAAGAGGGGGGAGAGTTGGTCAATTTTAGCGTGATAATGAAAGGACGCTGTTCTGCTAGCGATCATTTATTCAATACAATTCAACTTCATGGATATTTCTCGCGAACATTACTAAAGGACTATGTACAAATGAGAGATTCTCTCCTCTCTCGTTCTCTTTCGATATATCATGGATACTAATGATTTGGGAAGTTTTTCACTATAGTATCGAAATCAATTCCCTTGACTAGCGTTTATACAAAAAACGCAACAGAAGAGGTTAATTGACTCAGTTATTATGAAGAGAAAGTAAACAAAGAGAGCCTCTCAATGTTAGATAGGTCCTTTAGTTGTTCCGCAGATTTGTTGTTTTGTCAGTTTACAAAGTGTACCTTAAATCTTTATATAAATAAAATGGAATGGTGTTTGTATGTCACAATGGCTTATGAACGAGTCAACGGATTTGAAAAATTCTTTCTATGTTTTCGTCAAGGGATTTGACGTGTTGTGTATATTAAATCCAGGATTTCACCAAGAAAGTTGAAAAACGAGAGTGAACGGAACTGTCATTTTGTATGGTACGACCCAGCATTTTTCAGAGCCTACTTGATGCAAGGACAAAGTTTGCCGGAACTAGTTAACAATAGTTTATAATACACATTCAGTTATTTGTAACTATGTATGTGCAAAAACTAATATTTAGTCAAATATATGAATCTTCATTTACCTATTCAGCCTTCGCGACTGCAGTTTCGATGATCACCAAAATTACACAATCATCTTTGAATCTTTGGGCTTCGTAGCCATGCGGTTAGTGTCTCCAGGCATTTAGCCGTATCGATCCAAGGAGTGTGGGTTCGATTCCCGCCTCAGACCGGAAAACTTTACGCCAGGAATGTTTTTCGACTGTGCCACTAGGCGTTGCATGCTAGTCCGTTGTCTAGTGTGGTGCTTCCTTCAAAGGGCAAAATGCCCACTGGAAGCATTGACGTGTTCGTGTCTTTTAAATCCCTTAAAAGGAGAATTTTGTCCACTGGCATGTCGTATAGATTATTGTTTAGATTGGAACTACTCATTTTGCTTTTGTCTTTGTTTTTCTTTCATTTTCATCTTAGCTCATGATATTTTGTTTATTAAAAAGTGTTGCTTAACTTAGCTGTGAATAGACGCGTCCGCTACCAGGATGCTCATTCCGTAGAACAAGATTTCGTACATATAACGCCAGTTTCAATTTACATGTGAAATATTATTGAAGTTTAAACTTAATTTTATTTTGTGAGTAATCGTTCTGCATTTGGTACCAAAATAGCCAGTACCGCATTAAAAAATCTTTAGTGTATGAAAGATATAAAACTGTTTCAGTATACATTAGGGTCTCTTTCTCTATTTCTTTATTATTCCTTCTGTTCATAAAAATAATTTCGATTTCTGTGTGTCAATTATAAATTTCGTCAAACTAAATTAACATATTTTTAATAGTTGGTTAACAACATCGTATTCATCATTTGTCGTAGCAAATCAGAATTTTTATAAGTGAATTGAGTTGACCTGACAATAAGATTAAACATAACTTTTGGTTTAAGTTTACTCACACTTACTAATCCTAAAATAAATATACAAAGTTATCGTTGCAATAGACGATAACCATGTTGATTTTTTTCAAAAATTTTTAGACTATTTTATTCGTCAAATGCTTCAATGTTTCAATATTGATATTCTGTGTATATATTAGAAGGGATAATGTAAATTCGCAATTCGGACAATCAGACACCAATAAATGGCCAACACATGAACACATCAAAAGATAGTATATTTCCAAAGGCAAATCATTCTGAACTTATAATTCTTTACTTCTTTCTTTTCTTCTTTCTGGCATTACGTCCCCACTGAGACTGCTTCTCAGCTTAGTGTTCTTATGAGCACTTCCACAGTTATTAACTGTGAGCTTTATATGCCAATGACCATTTTTACATATGTATATCGTGTGGCAGGTACGAAGATACTTTATGCCCTGGGAAGTCGAGAAAAATTTCCAACCCGAAGAGATCATCGACCGGTGGGATTCGAACCCACGACCCTCAGCTTGGTTTTGCTGAATAGCTACGCGTTTACCGCTACGAATATCTGGGCCCCTTTACTTCTTCTTCTTTCTGGCGTTACGTCCCAACCGGGACAAAGCCTGCTTCTCAGATTAGAGTTCTTATGAGCACTTCCACAGTTATTAACTGAGAGCTTTCTTTGCCGATTGACCATTTTGCATGTGTATATCGTGTGGCAGGTACGAAGATACTCTATGCCCTGGGAATCGAGAAAATTTCCTTTACGAAAAGATCCTCGACCAGCGGGATTCGAACCCACGACCAGCATGGTCATGCTGAATAGCTGCGCGTTTACCGCTATGGCTATTTGGGCCCCTTTACTTATGTTATCAAAATAGACACATTTTGGCCTTCCAGAGGCTCCAGAATAGGTTCTGGAAGTCTTGGAAACTTGGTAAGGCTGGATAATCTAAAATTGCTTGTTCAATTAATTTTGATTGTGGTTTACGGCCAACCAGCCGAGTTGAAGTTTAACAACTACCGAAAAAATGAACATTATACTTTTCAATTGGATTAAATGGACAAATCTATGTGAAATTTGCGAAAAAGTTACACGTCTTCTCGGTGAGAATCGAACTCACGACTCAGGACTTTCGTGGTTTTGGGGTATCACGCCCTATATAGAGAACATTTAATTCAATTGTAATGTATATGTAATTTTTAATTTTTCGGAAGCTGTTAATCTAAAATTGGTCAAACATAATTTCAGATTGTTTTCTTACAGTCTACATGGCGCACAGTTGGTCCAGGATACCCAGGAATCTCTGGTAGAGGGGCACGGCAATCTTCAGAGAGTTGGCCACTTTTAGAACAATTCTGAAACCTTCCTTGCGACACACCGAACTTCATGGTTATGCAAAACAAGTTCAATAGTAAAAATTTGAATGGATACTGGTGACATTGGCCATCTACTGGTACATTTCTGGGATGTGGTGTCTTCAGGGAAGTGATTACTTTTAGAATAACACAATATTTTTTTTGCGTCACACCAAACTTCGTGAGTTTGCTAAACAAGTCAAAAGAAAAAAAACCAATGACTTCTGGCGACATTGGCCTATAAGGTTTCGTTCTACTTCGTCGTAAGCGCTATTATTCGTCGTATCAAACTTAAAATGTTCCACTACGGGATATTCCAACATACCTGTACATAGATTCATTTTCCAAGTGTAATTTTGTGAAAGCTGTTATGGTTTCTACACGTGTACACTAAAAATGCAATAGAACTACTGTATTTCGTTAAACAACTTCAGTTCATTTATCCACTTTGCACTTTTTCACCGAAATCGCATAGCGAACACGATTTGAGAGAAATGTTCAACGATCGACACAGTCAACCACTTTATGATAAAGTTTCATCCCGCCCCCTGTGTGACTTATTTTTTCTATGGAAAACCTTCGTACTTCTTCACTGAAGGATGTCATTCCAATCACACGCCGTAAAATTTCTATAATTCACCAAATTTTATGAAATTTCCTCAACGACCGCGGTTAATTGAGAATGTAAACAAAGTGCAATCCGTCGTAATGAGAAAAAATAAGCTTGTGCGCATCAATGTGTGTGCGATGCACGACGTAAAAATAGAGTTCCTCTTATTGTGTTGTTTTCGCTGCACTGTGAGCAAATGCCATAATTGTACGGTCAAAAGGAATTTGTTCGTTAATGTTTCTGAAACGCGTGTACTCTGGTTGACAGTTGCGTAAAAAGTGAAAGAGTGAAACATCTTCGCCTACTAGATCGTGTTGCCTAGTTGCGGTAGAGAGTAGACACATTAGAAATAGAGTGCTAATGTCACGAGTATTCACGTTGCAGTTAATCATTATTCTGCTCAGGTATTATGCGTTGGTACGCATAGATGTTACTTATAAATAATCTCAGACTTGGAAGCGATCAATCCTGAACATGCTCCCCTCACCATTGTTTACTAGTAGATAAAATTCAGAATTAAACACTTTTTGTTAATAACATCGTTTAACTCGAAAAAGCCCATCATGTCCTAGTATAGGATTACTATTTTACTTTTTAATAAATAACAAACATGTGGTTCAGTACTGCACTTTCTTTTCCATTCACGTTTGTATGTTGTTTAGATATTCTCGAATGCTGAAAAAACATTTGAGAACACATTTGAAACTGTTCTCGACAATCTAAGCCGATAGCTCGTTTCTCTAAAAACTTTCTCCTACACACGTAAATGAATTAATCTGCTTTCATTTATGCGTTGCCTGCTTTCTCGGGAAGCTCATAAGACTTTTCAGAGCGACGATGGAAGTCCGCCGGGGACTGCGACAAGTTGATGGACTTTCATGCCTGTTGTTCAATATTACTCTTCATGGTGTTTACGATGAGGCGGGCTGAATATCTAAGGTAGAATTTTCAAAAGATCCAGTCAATTTGTTTGCTTCGCTGATGATATGAAGATTGTCAGCCGAACATTTCAAAAGGTGGCAGACCTATACACCATTTTGAAACGTGAGGCATCAAAAGTCGCACTGGTGGTGGATGCGTTACAGATTTGGTTCATTCTACATAGTTGCGCGACATGGTTCGCTTAGGAAGCAGTGTGATGATAGACGGGGATACGTTCGAGATGGTCGACGAGTTTGTCTTCTTTGGATTTTGCAATGTTAGCCGAGAAATACGGAGGCGCATCATCTGTGAAAGTCGTGCCTTCTATGGACTCCATAAAAAGCTACGGTAAACCAAGATTTCCGCACACCAAATGTCCATGCTCGAGGAGGACCTACAAGCTCTTGGGGTTTTTAAACGCCGGGTGCGTAGGATGATCTTCGGCGGCGTGTGGCAGCAAAGGATGAACCTTGAGTTCACCCGATTCTACGTTGCATCCAGTATCTTGAAGGTGGCCATATTGACAGGATACGATAGGCCAGGCATTTGGAGCACAGCGAGCTAAGTGGGCTTATCAAGTACACAACTATATGGCGAGCGTGGTGCAGACCCAGTATGGAAAGATGCGACCATGAACCGATGAGCATTGCGGGGTGAAATTATTGATTCAGAGTTATGTATCTAACACTTCTTGGGAAAGTTTTTGCAATGCTTCAATCTCTCCAAATCACTATAACTATTGTCGGCACCACCGAATAGGGATTTCTCATAAGTGTCCATTAAGAACTGCGGGGTAATCTTATGTACTATTATCGCAAACTCGAACTAGTCGCACTTAGTACTATTATTGGTAACTCGAACTCAGTCGCATTAATTAATGATAAATCTGTTGAAATGTGTTGTTAAGTTTTGGCCACAGTTGACACACTATAATTCGATCGTCTGCATTCAAAAATGTTGATAGAGAAATCCTGTGAATGCAACTTTTTCATTTTTGATTACCGAATATAGTCGAGTGGTGCCGAAGCAGTGGATAACCCTACGTGTTGCTTGACAGTGTTCCTAAAGGTATTCAAATCTTTGTCTCGCTAAATAGTATTCCACCATTTTTCGTTAACCAATAAATTGAGGACAACCACAAATATCGTTACTAGTTATCTTTTACTAAATAGTCCGCTCAAGCTCTAAGAAAAACAATTAGTGTAAAGCAAACCATGTGTTCTTCATAGTCAATGCACTCTTAAGTATATTTCAAATATCTGGTTCTGCTTATCTAAGGTCGCCCCGGTAATCTGTGTCCTCTCTCCATCTTAACGATCCTGTCGATCACTCCGGAATGACTTTGATGTTTTGAGAGAGCTGTAACTACTCTTGCTTTATATCAGTGCACGTGTTTTGTTGGGTGTGATATAGAATCATAATAAATACGCTTGTTTCATTTTGTAATGCCAGCAAACCTTTCGATCTCTCAGTGGAATAACTCTTTCTATTAGTTTCAAAGGATATTTAAGACAAATATCAAGATGAAAATAGCATCGCTTATTTCGAATGACGAATGTTTGAGGTAGTAGTTAACAAATATTTTTGGGTTGGACCTTTGTTATGAGTTTAACAAACAGAAGCTGCTGTATCTTTTTCTTTACTTTTTTTTTTCACGGTATGTTGTCATCCTGATGTAAGGAAAAAGTTAGGTAACATAGAGTCCTTTGTCATAAACAACCATTTTGCAAATAAACGCACCTCTTGATATGTCATGAGGTTGCCCTAAATGACGTGTAATTGTCTGAGAATTATGTATTTTTAATTACTTCCTTCATGTGAATGAATGAATGAATTTCTTTATTAGAGAGACTTTCAGCCCTTGGCTGGTTCGTCTCTCCGTTCATGTTTAATTTACTTGTTTCGATATCATAACCCTTGTTGTTATGTGACCATACGACGTAATTAACTTCTTTTGGTATCAATACAATAGGAATGTTGACTCGCAAACGATCCATAATGTTTACTTTTTTCACTGGGACAGAGCCTGCTTCTGAGCTTAGTGTTCTTATGAGCCCTGCTACAGTTATTAACTGAAAACTTTTGTTTGTTTAAGTTTTCATTCGAAGTTCGAATGCGTGTATCGTGTGGTAAGTACGATGATACTCTATGCCAGGAAAGTGAGGCAAATTTCCTTTACGAGAAAATCCTGGACCGACCGGGAATCGAATCCACCCACCTTCAACATGGCTTTACTTTGTGATGATACTTTTATGATCATAAAAACTTAGGATAACTCAGCAACATTACTCAATCACATCACAAGCGATATGCCATATACAACTCCATTCTGGTATCATCGATCGCTGCCAGGCGCGAGCACTGGGTTACGTGTAATATGAAAAAGCATATCAGATTCTTTCCCGCTCCTTCCACATTTCCTAAGACCAAACAGTTTCCAATGTCTAAGCTTCCAATTCTAGCGTTAACAGTTGACTAATTTTCATGAATCAAATTGTAATATAATCAAAGCAACCTGTCAAGCCTGTATCTTGTAATCAGTAATAATTGTTCACAGCTCTTCTTTTTTAACATCCAAAATGTCAAACCTGCGGAAACTCCCAAGAGCAACTTTTCAGAGTACAGGGAAAGATCGAAATATTCAAGACTGTTAATTTCATCAACATTCTTCGACTTTTCAATTTTTTTGTTTAATTGAGTTATTTAAGGTGTTTCAAAACCTCAAGCTAGAACATGAGCGTTTTTTGGTCCGCATGACAATAGTAACCTCAAAATTAAACCAAGTTCAATCAAGGCACTCCGATTCTCATCTTGATTCCTTTTTGAAACAATGGTTAGAATCTGAGAGAGACTCGCGAAGAGGAAAATATCAACGTCATATGCAGCCCAGATTCCCCTCTCACGAAACGTCAAATGCAGCCACCGTTTTTATGGCTGAAAAAGTGAAAAGTATTGTGTTCAAAGTAAACTGTTATTAAAAACCTCAGTCGGCGGAGCAGTTTTTTCCAAATTTGCTGATAAATCTAAGCAGAAGATTAATTATTTCTAATGTCTGCTACGTTTGCTGGCATGAAATTTCACTCAAACGGCTATTTATGATGCGATGTGATGCAAACTCAAACATTTTTTGCTGAGAGGTTCATGTGAGGATTTGAAGCATGCGCATAATTGGTACAAAACAAAGTGGAATAAGAAAAAACTCAGCAATCACAGAAAAGAAGACCGACTTCGCGAGTCTCGTCTCAGGTTAGAATTACACAGCGAATGACCCATGCATCAAGTCATTTCTATTTCAACCATGTGTTGAATAATTTTGTCATATGAAAAGGCTCTCCTCATCTCAATCATTTCGACAATTTGAATTTCGTTAGTTACTCCTCGTGTTGGAATATGTGTTTCTCTCATGACGTTCTGTTCATTTCAACTCGTGTTGAAATCCGGTATACGACCCAAGTGCCATTTTGAAGCCAATTCCGCAACTGAGAAAATATCACACTCGTTATCGACCCGAGCGTCGATTTCCAACCCAGGCGTTGGTTTCTTAAACTTGAATCAAATCGACCCAAGCGTCGATTCCAACCCAGGCGTTGGATTCCAAAATTGATCAATCAAATCGACCGAGCGTCGACTTCCAACCCAGGCGTTGGATTCACAACTTGATCAACCAAATCGACCCGAGCATCGATTTCCAACCCAGGCGTTGGATTCCCAAACTTGATCACTCAAATCGACCCGAGCGTCGACTTCCAACGCAGGCGTTGGATTCCCAAACTTGAAAAACCAAATCGACCCGAGCGTCGATTTCCAACCCGGGCGTTGGATTCTTAAACTTATTTATTAAATCGACCCGAGCGTCGACTTCCAACCAGGCGTTGGATTCAAAACTTGATCAACCAAATCGACCCGAGCATCGATTTCCACACCCAGGCGTTGGATTCCCAAACTTGATCACATCAAATCGACCCAAGCGTCGATTTCCAACCCAAGCGTTGGATTCCAAAATTGATCAATCAAATCGACCCGAGCGTCGATTTCCAACCCGGGGCGTTGGATTCTTAAATTTATTTATTAAATCGACCCGAGCGTCGACTTCCAACCCAGGCGTTGGATTCTTAAACTTGATTTATTAAATCGACCCGAGCGTCGATTTTCCACCCAGGCGGTTGGATTTCTTAAACTTGATCAATCAAATCGACCCAAAGCGTCGATTCCCAACCCAGGCGTTGGATTCCAAAATTGATCAATCAAATCGACCCGAGCGTCGACTTCCAACCCCAGGCGTTGGATTTCTTAAACTTGATTTATTAAATCGACCCGAGCGTCGACTTCCAACCCCAGGCGTTGGATTCAAAACTTGAAGTCAACCAAATCGACCCGAGCATCGATTTCCAACCCAGGCGTTGGATTCCCAAAACTTGATCACTCAAATCGACCCAAGCGTCGATTTCCAACCCAAGCGTTGGATTCCAAAATTGATCAATCAAATCGACCCGAGCGTCGATTTCCAACCCGGGCGTTGGATTCTTAAATTTATTTATTAAATCGACCCGAGCGTCGACCTTCCAACCCAGGCGTTGGATTCTTAAACTTGATTTATTAAATCGACCCGAGCATCGATTTCCAACCCCAGGCGTTGGATTCCCCAAACTTGATCAACTCAAATCGACCCAAAGCGTCGATCTCCAAACCAAGCGTTTGATTCCAAAATTGATCAATCAAATCGACCCGAGCGTCGACTTCCAACGCAGGCGTTGGATTCCCAAACTTGAACAACCAAATCGACCCGAGCGTCGATTTCAACCCAGACGCTGGACTCATCTCTCCTAAATGTGGGACAAGCTTAAAAAATGTGATAAGTTAACAAATTTACCTATATCTACGGAGCGAAGAAAAAACCAATCCCGGTTCGAAGGACCAAAAATGTTCGTTAATGTTTCTGAAACGCGTGTACTCTGGTTGACAGTTGCGTAAAAAGTGAAAGAGTGAAACATCTTCGCCTACTAGATCGTGTTGCCTAGTTGCGGTAGAGAGTAGACACATACTAGAAATTAGAGTGCTAATGTCACGAGTATTCATGTTGCAGTTAATCATTATTCTGCTCAGTGTATTATGCGTTGGTACGCATAGATGTTACTTATAAATAATCTCAGACTTTGGAAGCGATCAATCCTGAACAGAATTGTTTTCATATGTTTGTGCTGAGTTTTGATGACGATCATGTATTCTTAAAAGAAAAAATAGTATATTCCATCATGCTGAAGGAATGAAAGAAGATGCCCGTATATCTTATATATTCTAGTAAAATATTTTATTATAGCGATGTTATGTTTGTGTTTTGACCATTCACTTTATCACAGTGAGCCCGTAAGTTGTGAGCTGAATCTGGAAAACCGATTGCGACAGAAATGAAAACGATACGACGGATGGAGAAATACGGCAAGATGCATTTTCTTTGCATTATTTCCAAAATGAGATCAAGATTTATCAAAATCTTATTGTACAATGCTAAGTCGTTTTGAGAAAGAATTGTTTGGCATCGGTTTGTATCAGCATCATTCACTGTAATACTTGGAAAATTACAGTTCTCACTGATCAACGCATACCGATGCTAACCATTCGGATGTAATGCCCGGGAGAAACCGGCTATAGATTTGTTGGATACTAATCGTTTCAATGCTGGAAAGTAGAAATCAAACGTAATTATGCACTAAAAACGCGTTCCCATAAGCTTAGCATAGATGTTCAGATACCAAATTGGTCCACTTTATCGTTAGTTTGAGACGTCTCGAGACTTGGAAAATGGTCATTTGTAGGATTGATCAAATGCAAACTCATAGTTATCCAATTCAAATCGTTTTTCAAAAGGTTTACACAATCATTTGAGTCCATTAAGAATTCGCGGTGAGGGTTTTAGAATTTTTTGCTTTCACTCAGGCCTAACGGGTTAATACGATGGATACTAGCACAATCACCCCTACTTGTTAGCCGAAATCATGAAGTTTGGTTGCGGATAGCAAGGAAAGTTTCAGAGTTGTTCTAAAAGTGGCCACATCCTTAGGGTATCACATTCCTGAAATATGCCAATAGGTGGCCAATTACACCAGAAGTCATTGAAATGTCTTCTATTGAACTTTTTTTTTTACACAACCCTAAAGTTTGGGGAGTCGCAAAGAAGGTTTCAGAATAATTCCAAAAGTGGTCACTTGCCCGAGGGCACCACATCTTCTAAATAGTCACCAAAAGTTATTGAAATGTCTTCTTCTTCTTCTTGGCATTAACGTCCTCATTGGGACAGAGCCTGCTTCTCAGCTTAGTATTCTAATGAGTACTTCAACAGTTATTAGCTGACAGCTTTCTTTGCCAAAGTTGCCAGTTGCATTCGTACATCGTGTGGCAGGTCCGATGATACTCTATACCCAGGGACGTCAAGGAAATTTCCAATCCTGGACGACTGGGAATCGAACCCAGACACCGTCTGCATGGTTTTGCTTTGTAGTTGCGGACTCTAACTACACGGTTAAGGAAATGTCTTCTATTCTACTAGTTTTGCAAAATTATGAAGTTTGATGTGTCACAAGGAAGGTGTCCGATTTGTTCTAAGAGTGGCAACCTTTCTTATGATTCCACCCCCCTCTACAGAAATTCCTAGGTGCCTGGACCAACTGTTTGCCCTCTAGACGATTAGAAACAATCTGAAATTATGTTTGACCAATTTAAGATTAGCCAGACAATCAAAACAAAATATATCAGTCACATAATAGGCTTTTAGAGCTATAGAAGAATCGATCATCCCTCACCAAGTTTACCCAGAAATAAACTTTTGACTGCAATTAGTCGTTCGATATGAGATGCCTTACTGTGCAAGAAATATAATTTTGAAGTGCCATTTCCAAATAACTATTATGGATTCAAAGATAATCTGATGTTTAAGATTCATAAAATTTATAAAAATATTTCAGTTTTAAAACCACTCAGATCATTTGTTATGAATTAGTTTCTTATCAAATTCTTGTATAGTTTTGAGGAGTTTCACAGTTCTTAAATTGAGGACACTTATGAAATAGTTATGAAAAATCCGTCAGATTTGTACTAAAATCGGAACATAATTAAATTTATTCATTTCGCTTGTTTAGGGGTACAGTCGGACTCAATTATCCGGAGTATCTTTTTTTTTCACTCCGGATAATCGAATCCTCCGGATAATCGAATCACTAAGAAAAAATTGAAATCTTCGATATAAGAACATAAATATTATCTTTTTTCGTTGTTTTTTTTCCTTTTTTTTCTCTTTATTAGTATCATTCCAAACATAACATTCATTTCTTATATCTAGGTGTTCTGTGTTATTAGACAACACTATCATCCTAATTTGGGTAAAACTAATTTAAGATTTTAGTAACATTTTGGTTAACAACATATTACATTTCATTTGCCGTAGCAGTTCAGATTTTTTACAGGTGAGTTGATTTCACCTGCTTATAGGAGAAAAAAAAACGTTTTAAAATTAACTTAACCTAACTAAACCTAAACATAAAACGCATTAATCGTGGCAGAAGAAGATTGCAACGATTTTTGCCTGATATTATTAATGATTTTATTTGACATTCATTCTAATGTTTCAACATTGGATATTCTATGTAACTCATTAGTACTATACCAGGAAGGAAGCCTAAGAATCATTTTCAAAATTTTATTTGAATTCTCTGCAGAACTTTCTGAAAATTTGTTTGAATATCAAAAGCTTGTTCTTAAGACAAAGTTTTGATTTTCTATTGATAAGGGGATAGAGACATTTTACATATATATTACATTTGGCTTGAATGCCCTCAATGTGATTTTTGAAAGTTAAATTCTTATCTAGCATGAGCCCCAGATACTGAACTTCATCTGACCAATTTATTGGAACCCCTCTCATCGTGACAACATGTCTACTTGAAGGTTTCAAATAAAGAGCTTTTGGTTTATGTGGGAATATAATTAGTTGAGTTTTGGAAGCATTAGGAGAAATCTTCCATTTTTGCAAGTATTAAGAAAAAATATCCAAACTTTTTTGCAATCGACTACAGATAACACGCAGGCTTCGTCCTTTGGTGGAGAGGGCCTGTGTCATCCGCAAACAAAGATTCTTGACATCCCTGAGGTAACTCAGGTAAGTCAGATGTGAAAATATTGTATAATATTGGTCCCAAAGTGCTGCCTTGAGGAACACCAGCTCTTACAGGAAGTCTTTCAGATTTAGAGTTCTGATAATTAACCTGAAGTGTACGATTTGACAGATAACTTTGAATTAATTCTAAAACTGTATGTTGGAAAATTAAAGTTTTTTTTAATTTTACGAATCAAACCTTCATGCCAAACACTGTCGAATGCTTTTTCTATGTCTAGAGGAGCAAGACCAGTAGAATAGCCTTCAGATTTGTTGGAACGGATCAAATTTGTTACACGTAAGAGTTGATGAGAGGTCGAATGTCCATGGCGGAATCCGAACCACCAAAAAACGATCAATTGACAAAGCTGGTTCTCAATAAATAACTCTGGAGGAGCTGATAAGATTCCTAAGTTGTCCTCTGTCCCAGTTTCTCACTTCAGGACTTTATTTAACTATCTTCAAATGCAATAGTAAATTGCGTGAAAGTAGTATTGTGGAAAGATTTATTATATTAGACTACATTATTACCGGATTATATGAGTTGAAAGGCGTATAAATAGTAGAATTTTGGAACGTTGAGTCAGATCAAATCACTTTTAAATTGGTATCAGTCTGCTATCGGTTTGATGTGGAAATTAAAACAATTTTCCATTTTGTGGTCATACTTCGTTCAAGTAGAACACAAAATGTGAGTTAAATTTTTTTAGCTTGTCTTTGCTCGTAAATTTAAGGCTATTCTGTTACTTCTGTTACTTACCTTGAAGTTTAAAGTTATCGCTTAAAGTTCAATCCAGAAATCACAGTCCTCCCAGCGGAGAACAACTGCAACGAGTTATGGTAGCTTTCGTCTGAGGATTGTACAGCTTCAGACGAAATCCAGCTTGCACTGTAAATCCTTGCACACTGCCTGCACCATCGATCCTTGGGAAAAGATTTTTCAATTTTTTGCAATCACACACCCACTTTTCACTAGACGTTTATTGGATGAATTTTCCGACTATCTTTCACTTTACGGTCGTTCTTAGCCCCGTTCGCATCGTAGCAAAAAAAATCTATCTCTGTGAAAGTATTTCTTATTCACTCAAGTATAAATCTGTTTTCACTTTTTGTTGCGCTTCGGTTTCACATTTTGAGAGATTTATTCTTCGATGTATTCTGTCACAATCCAGGGAAAAATGTTTTTTCAAACCAACGACAAGTCCTCCGAATAGGATTCTTTTTCAAGAAAACTATGACCCCACACGTTGAGACCACCCACAGGACAACAACACGTCTTTCGATCAGAACGTGTCGAATCCGATTGCCAGCACGCCTTAAAGTAAACTTTGCTAGGAGTAGTTACGACCCGAAGTGTTCTTGTCCTTGGTATACGTGGCCCAATACCATGGACATACGGGCCGAACTACTTTAAACTTGATTCTTCAACGTCTCGAGACGGCCTCCCATTGGCTGGTTTCCATAAACCATCAATTAGGGACACGGTTCGCCTTTTTTTTCATCGCCACCAGCTGTCTCTAAAGCATCCCCGTGAAGACTTTTTCCCACTGGCTCATCCGTAATACAATTTTAATATATCCTCGGACTGTTTTGTTCCGACACAACCCCCCAGTCAACCGGGGCTGAACTAGGGTGCCGATGACGATTACGGTGTCAAGGTGTTCCTCAGGTCATTATTATCAGAAAAATATCTCAAGCAAATTTGTAATTGCCAACTATTTTCAAGTTACGCCTTTCTGATGTTTTTTTTTTTCACAATTTCAAAGGAAATCAGAGATGTCTGTCCAAGCACGAGAGAGAAACTTAGTTATAGCAAATTTTGATATGGATAGCTAAACGAGATATTACCTTGATAGATTAAAGGAAGAAAAGATTGAAAATATCAAATTATGCTATGGTTCAGAGGTTCCAAGAACAAAATTTCGATATTATCTTTCATGTAAATAAAAAAGGACGACGTTTTTTTGATCGTCAAACAAATCTTCAGGTCAGCCATGTTGTATGCTGTACCAATATGGACTAGCTGTTGAAATACCAGGAGGAAAGCTCTGCAGAAGATACAACATAAAATTTTGAGAATGTTTCTGAAGTTCCCTAATGAGTTACATAGAATATCCAATGTTGAAACATTAGAACAAATATCGAATAAAATTATTTATAATTTGAGAAAAAAATGCTTACAATCTTCTATTGCCCCGATCAATCTGTGATATATTTAGGTAAAGTTAATTTGAAACGTTTTTTTTGTCTAATGAACAGATGAAACCAACTAATTTGTAAAAATTCTAAAATATGTTGTTAACAAAAGTCAATTAAAACTTAATTTAGTTTTACCAAATTAGGAGGATAGTGTTGCCTTACACAGATCACCTAGATATATGAAATTAATGTAATATTTTTAAAGATACTAATAAAGAAATAAAAAAATGGTGAGCCGAGTGAGTATGTTTTCTAATAACAAAAGTCTGGTGGAAAACCGTGGGTGTAAAAGAAAGCTACATGATGTGGGGTGGTGTGCCCGCCGACTAGGTGGTTACAAGAGCTTGCCTTTTCCACGCTTTTTTATTTCAGCCACCCTCCCATCGTTTTAACACGGTTAATTTTTTAAGTAAACGGGCTGTTTCTCATTTGACATTGTAGCCGGCTCGGTGTTTGTCCACAACAGCCGTGGGGGATACGAGGGTTCTAGAAGACAACAATTTGGTGTACTATTTTTCTAAATTGGGACCTTTCCTAGCGGGAGTTTAATTGGATCACTTCCATTTGGACGGATGAAATGGGTGTCACCAGCTGTTGAATACATCGTGAAGAATGGATGAGAAGGGAAGCGTAAGTAAACTGTTATTGCGACAACGCTTTCAAAGATAGAATTACACATTTTTGGCGGCTTTCTTTTCCTGACATGATGTTTCACCATAGTTTTCTACGCAATGTTGTGTTCTATAAGAAACTAGGACACTAGCATGATTTTACTTGGAATCAAACCCCTTTTTGGCTGCCAAGCGTTTTTTGAATTCCTTCGTCAGTACTATTTTAAACATTTATTCACTTCTTATATTTTGGTGTTTTGTGATAGGCAAAACTATCATCCTGATTTGGTAATACAAAACAAATCTTATATTTACATTTTGTTAATCACATATTACATTTTAATTAGCGTTGCAGTCCAGATTTTTTTATAGATTAGGTGAATTAACCAGCTTATAAGAGAATAAAAAAACATTTTAATTGACTTAACCGAAATATAGAAAACATTTATCAAAAGCAACAGAAGATGACAACGATTTTTATCTAAAATTAATAATAAACTATATTCGACATTCCGATTCCAACATTGTACATTCTATGTAACTCATTAATACTATACTAGGGAGGGAGTTTTATAATCATTTTCAAAAATCCTTTTTGAATTCTCTTCAAACCTTCGTACAGCACACAATATAGCTGGCCTAAAAATTTGTTCAAAAATCTAAAGCTTGTTCATTTTTTGTTAATTTGTGGATACAGACATTTTATATATTTGTAACATTTGGCTTGGATGCCCTTAATTTGATTTTTGATAGTTGAATTTTCAACAAGCATGAGCCCTAGATACTTAACTTCATCTGACCAATTTATTGGAACCTGTCTCATCGTGACAACATGTCTACTTGAAGGTTTCAAATAAAGAGCTTTTGGTTTATTTGGAAATATTTATTATTTTGCAAGTATGAAGACAAAATATCCACATCCAACTGTTTTGCAATCTACAACAGATGACACGCAGGCTTCGTCCTTTGGTGGAGAGGCCTGTGTAATCAGCAAACAACGATTTTTAAAATCCTTGAGGTAACTCAGTTAAGTCGGATGTGACAATATTGTATAATATTGATCCCAAAATGCTGCCTTGAGGAACACCAGCTTTACAGGAAGTCTTTCAGACATGGAGTTCGGATAATTAACTTAAAGTGTACGACTTGACAGATCACTTTGGATTATTCTAACAATGTATGTTGGAAGATTAAAGTTTTTTAATTTAACAAACAAGCCTTCATGCCTTCACTGTCGAATGCTTTTTCTATGTTTAGAAGAGCAAGACCAGTAGAATAGCTTCCAGATTTGTTAGAACGGATCAAATTTGTTACACGTAAAATTTGATGAGTGGTCGAATGCCCATGGCGGAATCCGAACTGTTCATTGGCAAACATTGAATTTTCATTATTGTGGACCATCATTCTTTTCAAAATTACCTTTTCAAAAAGTTTACTGGTGGGTGAAAGCAAACTGATTGGACGATAGCTAGAAGCTTCTGCAGGATTTTTGTCTGGTTTTAACCCAGTGAACCACGTATCGTATAAGAATGTGCGCCAAAAATCTCATATTCATACGTCAAAAATCAGAATCGCACAATATGCCAAACCCAAACGAATAAATGTTAACACAAATTGTATATAATTCTTCACTACGATTCATTGTCGACAAACTTTGTTGACAACAAACCATGCCGTAAATAGTATAATCTAGAATCGCGTCAAGTTATATAAACTGACAGATCATATATCAATGCAGACTAGCAAGAAATGGAATCGCAATAACTTTGCAAAATTTGCCACCCGACCCGAGGTTGGTATCTTCGGGCGGTGGGCTTCAAAGAACAACAAAGCGTATGTACTGTATAGCAAACTTCCTTTCATATTGGCAAATAATCACACCTCATTCATGAAGTGATCTGTAGTGTAGTGGTATGGTATCAGGTTAGGGATCCAAGGGTCCGGTGTTTGAGTCTCAGTGGAAACTTTTTTTTATTTTTATCGGAATTTTGTGACATTGTTTTGCTGACCAGGGAAAGTCTGAAAAAGTCGTGGGAAGTGCGTATATGGCCTCCACTTTGTTGTGTATATAGCGTTTTCGTGCATTTTATACGAGTGATTTAATTCATATAGAATGATGTATAGCAAAAAATATACCAGCCAAAATGTTGACTGGGAAAATTGGTACAACCTTAGCATTTTCCTATTTGTCAGGAAAGTATGCTAATTGAAAACATTTGTTAAATATATCAACTAAAAATGATAAGCAACTTTCTGGAAGTTTCTTGATAAGGATGTTGAAAATTCCATCATCGCCAGGAGCTTTCATATTTTTGATTTTTTTTTAATAATAGTTCTCACTTCATTCAAATAAGTCTCTCAGGAATTTTTGAAAACGTTCTCTTGATTGAGAATATTTTCGAAGTCCTGAGTAACTTGATTATTAGACTAGTCAGTCCTAAATTTTAAATTGTTCACGCTTTCAAACTGAATAGCAAGGTTTTTGAACTTTTCCGCAATTAATTTGTAATTATTTGTTACCTCTTTCAATGTCGGTATTGGCTTGATGATTTTTTTTTTAAATTTTAGATAATTTCCAAAAGGACTTAGAGCCAGGGCTCAATTGAGAAATTATATTTTTTGTTTCCCAATTGTGAAAATCATTTTTTAATTTCCTTCTGCAGATCCTGCCATATAATTTTTATAGCTGGATCGCGTTGTGCGTTGAAATTGTCTTCTCCTCACGTTTTTAAGACGGATCAAGAGTGTAAGATCATCGTCCATAATCACGGATTCAAATTTTACTTCACATTTTGGAATTGCAATGCTTCTGGCTTCAACAGTGGAATTTGTTAAAGTTTCATGAGCATTGTCAATATCAAGTTTTGTTTGTAAAGAAATGTTAACATCAAGATTAGAATCAATAAATGTTTCATATATATTCCAGTCGGCTCGAAAATAATTAAAAGTGGAGCTGATAGGATTGAGAATCATTTCATGGGATATTTGAAACGTAACAGGGACATGATCAGAATCAAAATCAGCATGAGTAACTAATTGGCTACAAAGATGACTAGAGTCGGTTAAGACCAAGTCAATCGTAGATGGATTTCAAGAAGGGAAAAACACGTAAGGCTATCAGGGTATTGAATTGAGGAATATCCTGAAGAGCACTCATCAAATAAAATTCTGCCGTTAGAATTACTTTGAGAATCATTCCATGACCGATGTTTGGCATTAAAGTCAGCAATGATAAAATATTTTGATTTATTGCGAGTCAATTTTTGCAAGTCAGTTTAGAGTAAATTAACTTGATGCTCAGAGCATTGTAAACACAAAAAGGCAGCTATGAAATTATATTTACCAAGCTGTGTTTCAACAGAAACACCTTATGTTTCAAAATCTTTAGTTTCAAATGACCAAAAAAGATGATGTTTTATACGCCTATGAATGATGATTGCAACTCTCCACATGCCCCATCAAATCGATCATTACAATAAACAAAAAAGGATCTCTTTTGAGTTTGGATCCATGTTTTAAATATGTTTCAGTTATAACTGCTTTATGTATGTTATTAACTAATAGAAAATTGAACAGCTTGTCCTCTTTACCATTCAGAGAACGAGCATTCCAATGTTATGTATTCAAATTATTATTTGGATCCATTAGAAAAACGTAATCCAAAAACAATTTGATTAGAAAATTTTACACCAAAAATAATTAGAACGGTTACTTATAGTATGAAAAAGAGAGGAGGTCAAATTACCTGCTACAATATCAGCATATGGTTTTCCTTGGGTAAATCCATTTCAAATTAAAAGATTGGAATGGCTACCCGACGGAATAAAACTAGCTTGTGAATGAGAATGATTATAATCTTCCTGATAGGTTTGATTCATAATCAAACGATTGTTAACTGAAAAATGAGCCTTGTTCGATATTCTACCAAGGGAATCCCGGAAACAACCGTTATCGTAACGGACATTACCGTTCACCTGCATGGCACGAGACTCGACGACTCGGCTACGCGAAGGGCAATCCCAAAAGTTTGTCTTATGAGGGCCCCCGCAATTTGCGCATACACATTTTGTGGTATCATCCTGCACAGGACAGCATCCATGCGGCAATGTTTTGTTCCATGACCCTACTTTTGGCACCGACGGCACTGAGGTGGGTTCTGGAAATTTCCTTCAGGTTTCTGAAAATGTTCCCATGTTACACGAACATCGAACATAACTAGCATAAGACTTGTTTTTTTCTAAAGCTTTAATATTATTTAGATCTATTTTATTAAAGTGAACTAAATCATATTCTTGAGAAAGCCCTTTCCGAACAATGCCAGATGGGGCTTTCTTTTTTTATAGTTATTACTTCGAGTGGATAAGTTCCAAATAAATAATTAATTCAATGTTTGCTCTTCAGGTGACTAATGGACCGATGGACGAGTTCACTATCTGACGTTTGAACGGTGCCGTGTTATTTACGCGACCATGGCAACGAGTGAATTCGGCACCGCTCAAACGTCAAATTAGTAAACTCGTGCATTGGTCCATGGACCGATGCACGAGTTCACTAATTTGACGTTTGAGCGGTGCCGAATTCATTGGTTTCCATGGCCACATAAATAACACGGCACCGCTAAAATGTCAAATAGTGAACTCGTGCATTGATCCATAGTCACTTGAGTGACTTTTCAAGGCGACTTTGATCAAACATTCAGTTTTGTCGTCATACGTAAAAATATTGTGCGTCTTCTCTTCAAGATGTTTGAGAAGAATTTCGAGATCTTCGAGAGTTTCCGGCAAAACGAAACAGTCTCCTTACGCACTTAAGTACGTATATTTTCACATTGATTTGCGAAAGAAAACTTCTAGGATTCTTTTATGAGTCTAGCACTCTTATCCCAGCGGTGCATATTAGGCCCTTTTCCCCTATCGAATCCTATATAAACATAACGACCCTATTCACCTTAGAATTGCTAAACGCCTGCTATTGATACAATCGTTAATGTAATTAGGACAATCTAGATTCTAGAACGACGACATCTATCGGTTTCAGTAGGAACATCTTGCCACGGTTCACAAGAAACCGTTTGCTAATTGCTCCCGATAAACCTGTGACGGTTTCGTAGACATCGTTCCGCGAAGGCCTGCTTTTGTTGGTTTAACTTATATTGCAGGGAGGTGACTTCCGCCCACGTGCCCACGATTTGAAATGTTCAATCAAAAGGAAAAACTGTTTCTCAATTGAAATGTTGCTTCATTTGTCTAGATGATCTTTTTTGAGATTAGAATTAAGGTTCACTGTATTTAGTTTTGGTTTAATATGTGCTGCAGGAGTTTTGAGCATAATGTGGCAATTTTCTTCATATTTTATCAAACACCGTTATTGTTGTGAATAAGCAATTTTAAAGTAAGTAAAGTGAAGTCCTGGAAACGTGCTGATCATTTCGATTGGAAGATACTGGCTTATCGCATTTCGAACTTCGTGAAAATCGGATTGCGGCAATGGTGTTCCACAAGATTTAATTAATTAACGCTCAAACTTCGCTGGGTGATAGATGAGGTGACAGAAAAAAAATGAATTAACTGTAATCGAAACGAATGGCAAACGCCTTGAAGCGATGTAAATAAGTTTTGAGAAGAGGGGTGGATAGAAGGAAGCTTTAAACATTTCAGATGATTTTGAGATTGCGTCTTGGCGTGGGTTAGAGAACACAATGCACATTTTCTTGAATTAATCTTGTTTAACTTCAAAAAGGGGCCTTCCTTAGCCGAGCGGTTGGAGTCCGTGGCTGTCTGGGTTCGATTCCCGGTCGGCCCGGGATCTTTTCGAAATGAAAATTTTCTAGACTTCCTAGGGCACATAGTATCATTATACTTGCCACACGATATACGGATGAGAAAATAGTAATTTTTGCAAAGAAAGCTCTCAGTTAATAACTGTGGAAATGCTCATTGATCACTAAGCTGAGAAGTAGGATCTGTTCCAGTGAGGACGTAATACCAAGAAGAACACGAAGATGGACAAAATATTTTTATATATTTTTTAAGGACTGACACAAAACTTTTGCGCTGGAGTGTATTTAACCAAACATGATGAGAAACAAGAAACCTTAAAAAAATCCAAATTACTGTTGAAAACTACCACTTCAACGTTTTGTCCTTGTCGACCTTTTTGGGATTCAACTTTTTAGTATTCGACTTTTTGTTTTTTGACATTTTGTCCCCAGGCCTTTTTGAAGCTATTGTTTTTTTTTCTATTTTAATCGATATCTGTACAAAAATATCTATAGATAACATTCAGAAAAAAAAAACAGATGTTGTCTTCTTTTTCTTGTAATAACAATAGGCTTGTTTTCCCCGTTGGGCGTGGAACCTTTCCCGCATGTTTCTTGAATCATCATAAAAACCCGTTATCCCTGGCTTGATTTATCTCTATACCATCCTTTTTGCTACATCAACTCCAAAGAAATAAAATCATAAACATCCCAAGCAGCACATATTGTTACAAGTAGCTTACAGCAACGGCTACTTAACATATTCAAAAGTTACAATATGATACATTTGCAACATGGAAAAATACTGCTATGTAACCGAAAAAGCGCAAAAAGTCGAGCCTTATGTAACTTGTTTGTTCGTTACATAAGAAGTTTACGAGCGACTGCTATGTAATTTATTGATTACGCATGGGTTTTCCTGCGACAAAATAAATGAAACGGCGTTGAAGTTGTTGTTACTTTCTGACATTTTTGGAACCGAACAACCATTTTAGAATTGAATGTCAATAAAAGTAATACGTGTGATTTTCGAACGCGTTATTATTCACAAGTACATATTAAATTTTACATGCCGATTTGAATTTGTGGTGAAATCAATCATTTAACTTACTCAAAATTGACGCGCTCATAAAATAGGCAATAATTTTATATTGAATAACACATGCTACCTGGATTGTTGAGATATTATTCCATTAGAACTGACACTAAAAAATGGAAATTGGCACTGTTACTCAAATCAGCAGTGTTTTTGATTTTAATTTAATTGTTTGTGAAGATTGTGATTCCAAAATCACGTTGTTTCGTGTCCCGCAGTTGGATTTTCTGCGTTGCCTATCATAAATCGCCATTTAATTTCATCTTGCTGCAGAAACACTTCCGAATAACTGTTTGAGGACAACCAATCTAAAATGATGAAAACTATTGAAAAGCTGTTAGAGAGGCTGCAAATTGTAAATTCAACAATTTTAATTAATCACTGGAAAAATATCTATGAAAACAATAACTAGTCATAAAACAGTAAAGTTCTCATATCAAAATTCACAAAACGTATGAAATTTTTTGACATGTAGTGTTGACCACTGTCGGCAAGTTACTCGTTTGTTACACATTAGTTACCCTAAAAGCTTATGTTATTTTGAAACTGATGTGTAACTATACTGAAACTGCAAATAAATTACACAGCTGTCAATAGGGGAAGGGGTATTAAAATGAACACCTAAACGATATCGTCTTGCTTAAAATGGGAAAAACGATGAATTTGCGATAAATCATCAAATAATGTGCAAAAATCCCCTAAGCCAATTGACTGGAACCTTACAAAAGTATGAAAATTAAATGCTCCGTCCAAGAAAGCACATGGTTTGTGGCGTGCTCAAATGGCTCTAATAACTCGAAAGAAGGCAAATTCAAGCGTGTGCTATAATAAGGGCGCAAGTCGCATGATCGATTTCTCTTCATCGGTCCTCTATTCTGTGAATAAAGGTGACAAGATGCGGATTTGTAAACAATTTTTCACTACAAGACGCTAGGAAGTAATGCAAGCTTGCGTCCTGAGGTGAAACAACGAATTGAATTTAGAAATTGATCAATTTGTGCCAATATTAGGGACTGAGGGTAATATGCCCATGATAAGGAAAATAGCGATTTAGATTTGAAAAACATGCTTTTTTCATTATAATCGGATATACAAATAAGTTCTCTATCAAAACAACATCCATCCATATGAGTATTTCTAGGGTTAATAAATCAATAAAAAAATGCGTGCTTATGGGTCATCCATAAAACACGTAGTCATTTATTGGGGGAGGGGAGAGATTCTGCCCAAAGACCACGGTCCATACAAATTGTAAATCTTGTGTATGGACAAATGACTACTAAGGGGAAGGTGGGTCTAAAATTGGGAAGAAATAACCGCGTTTTAATGGTAGCTCCTTGTGCATTTCTGTGCTGTCACTTCAATAGGGCCTAAGTAACATGAGTGATTTCTTTTTATCGATTCTACATATATAATGCATACCTACAGGCGTTTGTTCTGATGTTATTGTTCAATAATAGATACATACTGATGCGAAAAAATAACATTTATAAGGTTCTAATTTGCGCGTTACTTAAGCGTGGCATTACGTTTGGTAGAATTTGAATTCAACAGTTGTTTTGGTGTTATGAAAAAGGGGTGTGAGGGTTTTGCCCCTACGAGTTGATTAAAGTTTAGGTCCTTTGATAAGTTTTGCAAGGACAAATTTAACATATTTATTGCACGTAATACAAACTATGACAGTGAATAAGTGGACCCTGTGGGAGTTGGAATCCCAGAACAAATTTCAACAAAGAAGACAGCCACTGATAGCTATCGTCTAAAAGTAATTAAGCATAACAAAACACAATCATTTACGGGATTGACTGTTTATCGAGAAACATCAAACACTTTAACGTTTAAGATGATTACGATATCGAAACTTCAACAGCCATTTTTCTTTTCAAAACTGAAAATGTGTTCACTGTGTTTCGGGTGGAGAATAAAATACAGTGAACACATGAATATATTCATGATTTTGAACGAAAAAACTGCTTTTAAAATTATAGAGTTGATTGCGGAACCTGCCCCCTTAAACGAATTCTCGTCATTCTGTGTCATCGGCTCAAAGTTTGGCGTTCCCCACAAAAGTAGAAAAGAGAACATTACAAATGTAACTCGATGTTCTATGATATGTCTACTTGCAGAAATTGTCCTTTATTTATTAATTTGTTTATTATTTATAACTAGTTCTATCGCACAACATCAGAGATGTTAATTAACGCAGCGACACGAATTAAGGCTAAGACAGCTAAATTTTCACATACTTTCATCGTCATTAAAATATTATGGATATGTTCATTTTATGTTGGTGGTAAAATACACAAGCAAAACAAAAAATTTTGAATTTTTTTATCACAGTCCTAAAAAAATCTATGAATGATTATAATTCCTTCGAAAACAGTTCTAAAGGTTTCTGCTTTGACATCATATCATTACGATATTCACCTCATTGAAACACCTCAACATCTCCGTGCCTAAAATTACATCAGTTTTAATTTCTGAACGTGGTTCTGACTTCAATTTATCTCCGTATTAACAAAACCACTCTTATTTATGCTCTAAATCATCCGTGCGTAATAAAAATTATTGAAATTTGTTGTTCATGCGTAACAAGTTCGGTGTTCATTTTACCATCCTGTTCATTTTTTCACCGCTTCCCCTATGACAAATGGTAAACAAACTTCATGCTGTTACACATGTGTGACTTAGCAATCTGTATGTAACCTAGCGTGTTATTTGTTTCTTTGCAACCACAGATTCAATTTCAATGTAACTTATTAATTTTGACAGCTCTAGGTTAAGTTACATGCAAGTAAAAATGCAACACCTATGTAATGTAAACAAAGCGTAAGTTACAATGTAATAGTTTAGTAACCAATAATTTATAAGATATGCTACAAATTATCTGAAATGCAACGGCAATGTAATTTGTTTTATTTTTCTAAAATATTGCATTTGTTACCAGTGCTACTTGGGATCCTCTCGGCACATTTTTCCCTCGCATATAATCCTTTTCTTTCCGCACATGCTTAACTGTCCACCCATCGACGGCCATCAAGAAATAGAGAGAAAAAAAAAGACGTACCGTAGATATATTATTTTTATCGCACTAGCCGGGCACGTTCCAAGTTCAGTGAGCTTTACCAGCGGCACCCAGAGATTGAGGGTATGCAATAAGCATTTTTTCCATGTAGATATAAAACGAAACGAAACACGGAATGCCTAGTATTGGTTACGTCGAAACGAAACAAAATATGTGATTCTTTAGAGAAAAAAGGTTATTAGAGGCTTCTTAAAGTTAACCAGGTGTTCTCAACGGGTTTCCAATCATTCTAAACGTATAAACAGCAATTCCCAGGTGTGGTGTTTTCGAAATTTTAAAAACGGCTCTTCAGAGACATGTAAAGAGTTACCAAAACCACCCCAAAAATTTTCACAGAGTGTTCAAGTGGTTTCAAGAGTTTTCCATCCATTGGGGTCGATTTAAAAGCAAAGCTTCGAAATAGAAAGCTCAGAAAATCCTTTTTTTAATTATGAGTCGTGGTTTACGACTATCCAACCGAGTGGCCGTTTCACAACTACCGAAAAGCTAAACATTACTTATACTTTGCAATTGGATTAAATGGACAAATTGATGTGAAGTTTTGCGAAAAAGTTTCACGTCTTCTCAGTGAGAATCGAACTCACGACTCCCTGATCTCTAGTTAGGGTGCGTTACCTCTACGCCATGAGAGGACTCATGAACGCAAAAGTTAACCTGAATTCGATTTCAGCTCAATAATCACGTGGTACTTTTTCGCAAAGTGCACCTCTTTCGGAAGAATTAGATGCCCATCCAAACAAAGCTCAGAAAACTTTTGTTTATGCACAGAAAGACATCGAAATTAATAAAAAAAAAAATCAATCTTTTCAACTACCATAAATCCTATGGAGTACAAAAAAAAATTATATATTTTGAGATTGTTTTAGCAAGATTACAACATTTATTGTTCTTACTGTACAATGCAAATTGTTTTGATTATCAAATAGAAACATTTCTATTCTTCATCAGATTATTTTATTGTTGCGTGGAAGTGCAATCCAACTGCAATTTTATCTTGTTATAAGCAAATTGCAAGAAATAATTTTAAGATAGATAGTTAACAATAATATACTAACTATTGAAATTATTCGATTGGAAGAAACGCAGTCCACTAAACAGCTCGATACTAAACAGGAAAACATAAATTTTATCACTTGTTTTAATTATGAATCGTGGTTTACGGCCACAACCAGCCGAGTGGAAGTTTAACAACTACCGAAAAGCTAAACATTACATATAATTTGCAATTGGATTAGATGGACAAATTGATGTGAAGATTTGCGAAAAAGTTACACGTCTTCTCAGTGAGAATCGAACTCACGACTCCCCGATCTCTAGTTGGGGCGCGTTAACCACTTCGCCATGAGAGGACTCATGAACGCAGAAGTTAACCTGAATTCGATTTCAGCTCAATAATCACGTGGTCCTCTTTCGCAAAGTGCACCTCTTTCGGAAGAATTAGATGCCCATCCAAACACAACGCTTTCTATATATATCCAATGCCTAGCCCGAGAGCGCATTATTTTTTAGATATAGGAATAGCACACTACACTAGCCAGCAACTGCGCTGGCTGAGGTTTCTATTGTGTGGGCTTCCAATGGGTCGCGACGTTCTCAAACGACCGGTTACGGAACATGAGTCCGTTGCTCAATAAATACTTGTTTTAATTATGAATCGTGGTTTACGGCCACAACCAGCCGAGTGGAAGTTTAACAACTACCGTTTGAGAACGTCGCGACCCATTGGAAGCCCACACAATAGAAACCTCAGCCAGCGCAGTTGCTGGCTAGTGTAGTGTGCTATTCCTATATCTAAAAAATAATGCGCTCTCGGGCTAGGCATTGGATATATATAGAAAGCGTTGTGTTTGGATGGGCATCTAATTCTTCCGAAAGAGGTGCACTTTGCGAAAGAGGACCACGTGATTATTGAGCTGAAATCGAATTCAGGTTAACTTCTGCGTTCATGAGTCCTCTCATGGCGAAGTGGTTAACGCGCCCCAACTAGAGATCGGGGAGTCGTGAGTTCGATTCTCACTGAGAAGACGTGTAACTTTTTCGCAAATCTTCACATCAATTTGTCCATCTAATCCAATTGCAAATTATATGTAATGTTTAGCTTTTCGGTAGTTGTTAAACTTCCACTCGGCTGGTTGTGGCCGTAAACCACGATTCATAATTAAAACAAGTATTTATTGAGCAACGGACTCATGTTCCGTAACCGGTCGTTTGAGAACGTCGCGACCCATTGGAAGCCCACACAATAGAAACCTCAGCCAGCGCAGTTGCTGGCTAGTGTAGTGTGCTATTCCTATATCTAAAAAATAATGCGCTCTCGGGCTAGGCATTGGATATATATAGAAAGCGTTGTGTTTGGATGGGCATCTAATTCTTCCGAAAGAGGTGCACTTTGCGAAAGAGGACCACGTGATTATTGAGCTGAAATCGAATTCAGGTTAACTTCTGCGTTCATGAGTCCTCTCATGGCGAAGTGGTTAACGCGCCCCAACTAGAGATCGGGGAGTCGTGAGTTCGATTCTCACTGAGAAGACGTGTAACTTTTTCGCAAATCTTCACATCAATTTGTCCATCTAATCCAATTGCAAATTATATGTAATGTTTAGCTTTTCGGTAGTTGTTAAACTTCCACTCGGCTGGTTGTGGCCGTAAACCACGATTCATAATTAAAACAAGTATTTATTGAGCAACGGACTCATGTTCCGTAACCGGTCGTTTGAGAACGTCGCGACCCATTGGAAGCCCACACAATAGAAACCTCAGCCAGCGCAGTTGCTGGCTAGTGTAGTGTGCTATTCCTATATCTAAAAAATAATGCGCTCTCGGGCTAGGCATTGGATATATATAGAAAGCGTTGTGTTTGGATGGGCATCTAATTCTTCCGAAAGAGGTGCACTTTGCGAAAGAGGACCACGTGATTATTGAGCTGAAATCGAATTCAGGTTAACTTCTGCGTTCATGAGTCCTCTCATGGCGAAGTGGTTAACGCGCCCCAACTAGAGATCGGGGAGTCGTGAGTTCGATTCTCACTGAGAAGACGTGTAACTTTTTCGCAAATCTTCACATCAATTTGTCCATCTAATCCAATTGCAAATTATATGTAATGTTTAGCTTTTCGGTAGTTGATAAATTTTATCATTATTTGATAAAAAATTTGTTTTATCGCATCCTCTTACACAGAGATCACACCCGGTCTGGACCTGGTGTCGGCGCGTCAATCCGACAAGACAACGGCAATAGAGAACTGACTGCCTCTTCATGTGCTCTGCTCAGCAGTAGTGTATCGCATGCTTTTCGCTTCGGCTAAGCCCTGAATGACGTGTGCGTGCGGCGTGTCTCGACTGACGGACGACTATGGTGAGGCGTTTGACACTTGGAAAATCGTGCCCGCCCTCAGCTGTTTTCTCACACACACACTTTGTTTGTACACAAAAAGGGAAAACCACCTCACGCAGAAACTCCGATGGGCGAATTTGCGGTTGAGAGTGGCAGCCGAATGCTCCGGGGTAGGCGAGAATGAGTGACCTGTTGGTCGATTTGAAGATCGACAGGATGCTCTCTTTGATGCTCAACGGTGCTCAGTGATTCTCATAAAAATTTCTTCAAGTAGATGCGGGTGTGATGCCAAATCTTTTGGAAATAGGATACAGAAATGTGTTTACGACTCGTTCATAAATAAAAAAAATGTTGGGTGTCAAAGCGTATCGGATACAATATCAATATATGAAAT